>NC_092751.1:54827556-55025056 GCF_047496795.1 Chiloscyllium punctatum | reverse complement strand
TGCGCATGCGTGCATGGCCCTCCCTTGCTATGTGTGCATGTGTCTCCCCCTTGCTGTGTTAGTGAGTGTCCCTCTCTTGCTCTTTGTGTGTGTGCCCCTCCCTCGCTGTGTAAGCATGTCCCTCTCTTGCTCTGTGTGTGTGTCCCCCTTGCTGTGAGTATGTGTGTCCCTCTTGCAGTGTGCGTGCATGTCACTCCCTCGCTCTTTGTGTGTGTGTGTGCGTCCCTTGTCTGTGTGTGTGTGTGTGTGAGTGTATGTGTGTCCCTCCATTGCACTTTGTGTATATCCCCCTCACTGTATGTGCGCTTCTCCCCTCGCTGTGTGTGTGTGTGTGTGTGTCCCCCTCCCTTGCTCTTTGTGTGTATCCCCCTCGCTGTGTGAGTGCATGACCCCCTTGCTGTGTGTGCATGTGTCCCTCCCTCGCCGTGTCTGTGCGTGTCCCCTCTCACTGTGTGTGCATGTCCCCTCTCAATTCCTGTACACATGCCCTCCCCCTCGCCGTGTGTGTGCTTGTCCCTCCTTCCGTGTGTGTTTGTGTGTGTGTGTGCGTGCACGCGCATATGTGTGTGTGTCCATCCCTTGCTGTGTATGAGCATGTCCCTCCCTTGCTGTGTGTGTTTGTGTATGTTCCTCCTTTGCTGTGTGTGCATGTCCTTCCCTCGCTATGTTTGCGTGTCCCTCCCTCGCTCTGAGTGTTTGTATGTGTGTGTGCATGCGTGTGTGTGTGTCCCTCCCTCGCTGTGTGTTTGTGCATGTCCCTCCCTTGCTGAGTGTGTCTCTCGCTCGCTGCGTGCGTGTGTCCCTTCCTCGCTGTGTGTGCGTGTTCTTCCCTCTGTGCGTGTGCGTGTCCCTCTCTTGCTCCGTGTGTGTGTGTGTGTGTGTGTGTGTGTGTGTGTGTGTGCATGCATGTCCCTCCCTTGCTCTGTGTTTGTGTTTGCGTGCGTGTCCCTCCTTCGCTTTGTCTGTGTGCGTCCCTGTCCCTCGCTGTGAGTCCCTCCCTCATAGTGTGTCTGCATGTATCCCCGTCACTGTGTGTATGTGCGTGTCCCTCTATCGCTGTGTATGTGTGTGTATTTGTGCATGTCCCTGCCTCGCTTTGCGTGTGTGTGTCCCCCTCTCAATTTGTGTGCACATGCCCTCCCCCTCACGGTGTGTGTGTGCTTGTCCCTCCTTCGCTGTGTGTCCCTCCCTCGCTATGTGTGCGCAGGACGCTCCCTTGCTGTGTGTGTGCGTGTCCCTCCCTCACTCTGTGTGTGTGTGTGTGTGTGTGTTCCCCCCTTGGTGGGTGTGTACGTGTCCCTCTCTTGCTCTGTGTGTGTGTGTGTCCCCCTCCTCACTGCGTGTGTGTGTGTGTGTCCCTCCCCCGCTCTGTGTGCGTGCGTGCTTGGCCCTCCCTTGTTGTGTGAGCATGTTTTCCGCCCCCCGGCTGTGTGCGCGCATGTTCCTCTCTTGCTCTCTGTGTGTGTCCCTCCCTCGCTGTGTATGCATGTCCCTCCCTGACTGTGTGTGTATCTCCCTCTCTTGCTGTGTGTGTCTGTGTTTGTTTGCTTCCTCATGCGCGTGTCCCTCCCCCGCTGTGTGTGTGTGCGTGTGTTTGTCCCTCCCTCCCTCGCTGTGTGTGTCTGTGTTTGTGTGCTTCCTAATGCACATTTTGCTCTCTCGCTGTCTGTGTGTGTCAGCGTGTCCGTCCCTTGCTGTGTGTGTATGCGTGTTCTTCCCTCACTGTGTATGTGTGAGTTACCCCCTTGCTCTGTGTGTGTGTGTGTCTTTTGCTGTGCGTGGGTGTGTGTGGCCCTCCCTCGCTGTGTGTGCATGTGTATCCTCCTCGATGTATGTTCGCGTGTCCCTCTCTTGCTCTGTGTGTGTGTGTGTGTTTGTGTTTGTCCATGTCCCTCACTGGCTGTTTGTGTGTGTGCCCCTCTCTCGCTGTGTGTCTGTAATTTTGTGCTTGCGCATATGCGTGTTCTTCCCTCGCTGTGTGTACGTGTCCCCCTCTTGCTGTGAGTATGTGTGTCCCTCTTGCTTTGTATGTGAGTGTCCTTCCCTCGCGCTGTGTGTGTGTATATGTGTGTGTCCCTCCCTCACTGCGTCTCACTCCCACAGTGTGTGTGTGTGTGTGTGTGTGTGTGTGTGTGCCTCTAGCTGTGTGTGCGCGTCTCACTCCCTTGCTCTGTGAGTGTGTGTCCGTCCCGTGTGTGTGTGTGTGTCTGTCTGTCTCCCTTACTCTTTGTGCATATGCCATCATTGTGTATCTGCCACGCCCCTCGGTGTGTGAGTGCCTGTCCCCCCTTGCTATGTGCGTGTGTCCCTCCCTCGCCATGTCTGTGCGTGTCCCCTCTCACTGTGTGTGCGTGCCCCCTCTCAATTTCTGTTCACATGCCCTCCCCCTCGCAGTGTGTCTGCTTGTCCCTCCTTCCCCGTGTGTGTGCGTGTCCCTCCCTTGCTGTTTATGTGCGTGTCGCTCTCTCGCTCTGTGTGTTTGTGTATACCCCTCCCTCGTGTGTGTGTGTCCGTCCCTTGTGTGTGTGAGTGCGTGACCACCTTGCTGTGTGCGCGTACCCCACCCTTGCCGTGTCTGTGTGTGTCCTCTCTCGCTGTGTATGTGTGCCCCCTCTCAATTTCCGTGCATATGCCCTCCCCCTCGACATGTGTGTGTTTGTCCCTCCTTCGCAGTGTGTGCGTGTCCCTCCCTTGCAGTGTATGTGCGTGTCCCTCCCTCACTGTAATTTTGCGCGTATTCCCCTCAGCATAATTCTGTGTGTTTGTCCCTTCCTCCTGTGTGTGCACGTCTCTCCCTTGCTCTGTGCTTGTGTGTGTGTGTGTATGTGTGCGTGTCCCTCCTTCACTTTGCATGTGTGTGTCCCCGTCCCTTGCTCTCTGTGTGTGTGTGTGTGTGTGTGTGTGTGTGTGTGTGTGTGTCCCTCCCTCGCTGTGTGTCTGCGTGTATCCCCCTCACTGTGTGTATGTTCGCGTCCCTCCCTTGCTGTGTGCGTGTCCCCATCCCTCAGTGTGTGTGTGTCCCTCCCTCGCTGTGTGTGTGTGTCCCCGTCCCTTCACAGTGTGTGTGTGTGTGTGTGTGTGTGTGTGTGTGTGTGTGTGTGTGTGTCCCTCTCTTGCTGAGTGTCTGCCTGTATTCCCCTCATTGTGTGTTTGCATGTCCCTCCTTCGCTTTGCGTGTGTATCCCTCCCTCACTGTGTGTCGCATGTATCCCTCTCACTGTGTGTATTTGTGCGTGTCCCTCCCTCACTTTGCGTGTGTGTGCCCCCTCTCAATTTGTGTGTACATTCCCTCCCCCTCGCGGTGTGTGTGAGCCTGTCCCTCCCTCGCTGTGTGTTTGCGTGTCCCTCCCTCTCTCTGTGTTTGCGTGTCCCTCCCTCGCTGTGTGTGGGCATGTCCCTCCTACGCTGTGTATGTGCGTGTCCCCCCCCTCACTGTGTGTGCATGTCCTTCCCTCACTGTGTCTGTGCGTGTCCCTCCCTCGCTGTGTGTGTCCCTTCACTGCGTGTCTGTGCGTGTCCCTCCCTCGCTTTGTGTGTGTGTGTATCCCTCACTCGATGTGTGTGTGTCCCTCACTCGATGTATTTGTGACTCTTCCTCGTTGCGTGTGCATGTCCCTCCCTCACTGTGTGTGTGCACGTCTCTTCCTCGTGTGTGCGTATCCCTTTCTTGCTGTGTGTGTGCGTGTCAATCCCTTGCTGTGTCTGTGTGTTCCCCTTCGCTGTGTGTCTGTGCGTGTCCCTCACTCACTGTGTGTGTGTCTGTGTGTGCGCGTCCTTCCCTCACTCTGTGTGTGTCCCTCCCTCGCTGTGTGCGTGTGTCCCTCCCTCATGTGTGTGTCCCTCACTCGCTGTGTGTGTGCATGTCCTCCCCTCACTGTGTGTGCGTGTCCTTCCCTCGCTGTGTCTGTGTGTGTGTGCGTATGCATGCCCCCCCTTTGCTGTGTGTGTCCGTGTCCCTCCCTCGCTGTATGTGTATGTGTGTGTCCCTCCCTCGCTGTGTGCGTGTCCCTCCCTCGCTGCATGTGTGCGTGTCCCTCCCTTGCTTCGAGTGTGCGTGCCCCTCCCTCACTGTGTGTGTGTCCGTTCCTTGCTGTGTGAGTCCCCTCCCTCGATTTGCGTGTGTGTCCTTCCCTCGCTGTATGTCTGCAGTATCCCCCTCACTGTGTGTGTGTATGTGTGTGTGTGTGTGCGCGCGTCCTTCCCTCGCTGTGTGTGTGCTTGTCCCTTCCTCGCTGTGTGTGTGCGTGTCCCTCCCTCGCTGTGTGTGATTGTCCCTCCCTCACCGTGTGTGTGTGTGTCCCTCCCTCGCTGTGTGTGATTGTCCCTCCCTCACTGTGTGTGTGTGTGTGTCCCTCCCTCACTGTGTGTGATTGTCCCTCCCTCACTGTGTGTCTGCGGGTATCCCCCTCACTGTGTGTGTGTGTCCTTCCTTCGCTGTGTGTCTGTGTGTATCCCCCTCACTGTGTGTGTGTATGTCCTTCCCTTGCTGTGTGTCTGCGGGTATCTCCCTCACTGTTTGTGTTTGCGTGTCGCTGCCTTGCTGTGTGTCTGCATGTATCCCCCTCACTGTGTGTGTGTGTGTGTGTGTGTGTGTGTGTGTGTTTGCATGTCCTTCCCTCGCTGTGTGTCTGCGTTATCCCCCTCACTGTGTGTGTTTGCGTGTCACTGCCTTGCTGTGTGTGTCCAAAATTTGCACCATCAGTGGATTGGCCATTATAAATTGACTGCAGTATTCAGGAATGTGTGGTTTAAGTAAGTTCACCACGAGAAATGCAGGGTTTAATGTACAGGTGGAGGGTTCGGTCTGGGTCAGATGCTCTTCAGAGGGTTGGAATGGACCGGTTGGGCCGAATGGCCTGTTTGCACACGATGGCGATTCTATTCAGGTTATTGTCCAGCCCTGTCAACCATCCCCGTCTCTTACACCTGGCCTTCTCCCCAATATTCTCCTTAACACTGTAATCTCCTCCAGACTCTAAAACACCCCTTGCCTATGTAAGCTTCTCCATTCCTTACAAAGATCGATATGTCTGTCATCTCTTTCTGCTTTTAGAACCCTCCCTATAACTATTCCCATTTGGTACAGCACTCCCAATCATTGTTCCCTCTTGAAACTCCCATGAACATTTGTATCTCTGAAAACTCATCTGGACTGTCTCAACTTCCCTTTGACAGTTACGTGCTGAGACCTGCTCTATATCAGTGAAGTAATTAAGTATTGGCAACACTCACTGTTATAATCTCCCTCCAGCTTTACGGCACTGAGGATCTGTAGAAGCTCTGTTCAAACCGAGAGGCATCTCTGTGTCTGTAATCTCCTCCACTCCCCATAATACATTCTCTCTGAGCTCCTCTGTAGTCCACTTAACCCTCCCTAACACTGTCTGTATCAGTGTAACCTTCTCCAAAAACACAACTTTCCCTATCTGTGTAAATCCATACACCGGTCCCTATCCCTCTCAGCTCCGTCTCACAATACAACCCTCCATGTCTATGTATTCACCTTCAGTCCCTACTCACCTCCCTATCTGTGTAACCTTCTCCATGCATTTTTGCTTCAGTCTCTTCAACTCTCCCTGCCAGTGTAACCTCTTCCAGACGCGAAAACTCTCCTCTTTTTGACTTACTCAGACCACACAACCCTCACTATCTATAACCTAATCCTGTCTGAGAAACCTACCTCTGCAAATTGCTCAAACTCTTCAACTCTCCGTAAGCTCCTGCAGCTCTTACATTCCCTCCCGATCTACCAAATCTCTTCCAGTCCCTAAACACCAACAGTCTGTGGAGACCCGACCACCATCCCTATCAGTGTAATCCTCACAGATCTCTGCAGTATTCCTGATCTGTCAAACTCACTCCATGCCTGTGCCTCTCCCAATCCAGTCCCTACAAACCCACTATCTATTTAACACCCTCCTGTCACTATCACCCCCATGTCAATGTAAGCTCCTCCTGTGTCTCCACCATCTACCCATCTCCATAACCTTGTCCAGCTCTTACACCACTATCTGTTTAAACGTCACCCTCCTCTACAACTTCCTCCTGTTTGTGCTATGCTCCCTTATCTGTGAAACTGTTTCTGACCAAAATTGTTATCCCAGTCTCTGAAATGAAATCCAGATTCCACAGCCTCCATAACCCCCAGAACCTAAGCCTTCCTATGTCTATAAACATCTTCAGTCACGACTCCCCTGCATATCTCAGTTTGTTCTTCCAGTCAATACAAATATCTTTATCTCTGTAATCTGCTCAGTTCCTTAAAACAGTCCCTGTCTGTGATCCAGCCCTGGCCTACAAACATCCTTATCCCTGTAAACTTCTCTATCCCTCCCAATATTCCCAACTCCATGAACCTGTCAGCCCTACAGCTCTCCACATTTTTGTAACCTCCAGTGGGTCTATGGTCCTCCCTCCCTGTGAAACCACCTCCAGTCCCCACATCCCTCCCAATCTGGTTCCTCTGCTCCAGATCAGGTCATTGCTGTCTCTGTAAACACCTCCACTCCTGACAACTCTTCCCATTTGTGTAACCTCGTTCAGACCCCATACTCTCCAGCTTCCTGAATCCTCTTCCTGCATTGCAACCAAAACCACATGTTTTTGTAAAATCCTCCAGTGCTTACACCCTCCCCAACTCAGTAACCTATTGCAGTCTTAACAAAGCACCTAAACTATGAAACCTCTCATTTCCCTACAATCCTCCCTCTTCAAATGCCTTCATCACCATGAAACCTCACAATTTCTGAAACCTCCTTTTGGCACTGCAACCCTCCTAATGTCTGCAAAATCCTCCTGTCCTGATATCCCTCCCTATCTCTGTAACTCCCTCCACCCTCCAGTGTCATTTTGGGGAACATGGCAGAGGAGAGAAGGTTTGTAGCGTCTGGACCATGTTATGGAGGTAGAATTCTGGGAATTACAGATTTAGTCTTATGTCAGTGGTCTGCAGATTATTGGCGAGGACTCTAAAGACAGGATTTATGACTACTTGGAAAACCATAGTTAAATTAGCTACAGTCAGTATGGGTTTGTGTTGGGCAGGTCATGCCTCACAAACCTTATTGAATTCTTTGAGGATATGGCAGAATATGTTGATGGCCCATTCAGAAAAGAAGGAAAATTGGGATATAGGGAAATCTGTCTGTCTGGATACAGTATCGGATGGCCTAGAGACGACAGAGGGTGGCAGCAAATGGACAGTATTGAGCCTGGAGCTCAGTGACCTGTGGGTTTTTTTAACAATCAGCTCTGGAACTCTGCTCTCTGTGATTTTTATAAATGACTTGGATGAGGATGTTGGAGAGGGGGTTAGTAGGTTTGCCAATAACGTGTAGGTTGGTGGAGTGGTGGGGAATGTGGAGAGCTGTTGTAGGTTGCGATGGGACATTGACAGGACGCAGAGCTGGGCTGGAAGTGGCAGATGGAGTCCACTCTGGAAAAGTGTGAAGTGATTCATTCTGGAAGGTTGAACCAGAATATAGAACACAGGGTGAAAGGCAGAATACTTGGCTGTGCGGAGAACAGAGATCACGGGGTCCGTGTCCATAGATCCCTCAAAATCACCACGCACGTTGGTAGGGTTGTTAAAAATGCATATGTTGTGTTGGCTCCCCTTAGAAGCGGATTGACTGTAAGAGCCGTGAGGTTTTACTGCATCTTTATAGCGTCCTGGTGAGACCACACTTGGAATATTGTGTTCAGTTCTGGTACCCTGTTTACAGGAATGATGAGCAAGTTTTAGAGAGTGTACATAGGAGATATACCAGGATGCTGCCTGTAATGGAGGGCAGTTCTTACGGAGAAAGTTTGAGGGAGCTAAGGCTTTTTTCATTGGAGAAGGAGGCGGGGTGACTTTGTGGAGGTGAACAAGATGATGAGAGGCACAGACTGAGTGAATAGTCAGAGCATTTTCCTCCTGTGGCATAAATGGTTATTACAGGGTGGCATAATTTTAAGGTGAATGGAGGATGGATAAGAGGATAGAGAATGGTAGGTGGTTGGATGGACTGCCAATGGTGGTAGTAAAATTAGACACATCTGGGACATTTAATAGATTCTTGGACAGAAACATGGATAATAGTAAAATGAAGGGTATGTAGGTTAGTTTGATCTTACAGTTGGATAAAAGGTTGGCATGAAATCATGGCTGAAGGGTCTTGGGCTGAACTGTTCTGTGTTCTGTGTTCTGTCTGGTAAACTGGGTAATAAGCTCAGATCAGTGTAAAAAGGATATGGCATTCAGGAGGAGCTAGTGAACTACATACAAAATTAGCTTGATGGTAGGAGACAGAGGGTGGTGGGAGACATGTTGTTTTTCTGACTGGAGACATGTGACCAGCGGTGAAGTGGGTCCACTGTTGTTTGTCATTTGGATAAATGGTTTGGATGGGAATATTGGTTTCCTGGTAAGTAATTGTTTTCAGTGACACTGAAATTGGTGGGAAAGTGGACAGTGAAGAAGGTTATCTATGATACAGCAAGATGAACAGTACTGCTGGGATAGTGTGCTGAAGAATAGCAGATGGAGTTTAATTAGATAAAGGTGAGGTGTTCCATTTTGGTGAAACAAACCAGGGTGGGACCTGTACAGTTAATGTTCGGGCCCTGGGTAGTGTTTTCAGTCAGAGATCCAGTGACCCAGGTACACAGTAAGTGTTGCCACAGGTAGACAGGCTGGTGAAGCAGGCATTTGGGATGGTTACCTTCATTGGAGAGAGCATTAAGAGTAAGAGTTGGGATGTCATGTTGTATCTGTAAAAGACATTGATGGGGCCACCATAAAAACATTGTTGATCAGTAGGAAGAACTCATCTAGTTCACTAACCTCCTTTAGGGAAGGACATTAAATATTCTTAACTGGTCTGGCCGACATGTGACTCCAGACCCACAGCAATATGGCTGACTCTGAGCTGCCCTCTCAGTAATTAGCAGTGGGGTCAAAGAACGTTGTTCCAGGCAGCGACACCCACATTCCATGAATGAATATATAAAAATACCTATGTCCCTCCGTACCTCTGCAAATCCCTCCAGCTGCAGCAATCCGTCCTGGCCTTGTAACACCCTGACCACTCTCTGTAACACTCTCACCAACTCCATCACCTTCACCTCTCCCTGTTCCTATCGTGTCAATGAACCCTGATCGTGGCTCCCCTTCCCACAGACCTCTTCTTTCGAGCAGACTCATTGCAATCCATTAACATTTACTCCTAAAACACACACACACTTCAGGATTTTAAGTACTTTTTGGTGATCTTCTCATAATCTAGTATGATTCCTTTTGTCCCAAGTGAGCGATCAGTGGGAATTTCATGGTGAGGTTTTTACTGTTTCAATTGAATGTCCTTTTGTTGAGTATTTTGCATTGTCCCTTCAAATGTTTTCCACTGTTCATTGACAGGCACATATTTCAGTCTGTTTAGCCTGTTTCCCTTGGTCAGTTCTCCTCTCAAACTCATGTCATTGGCTATTTTTGTTTCTAAAGTAGCTTGTCCTTTCTGTGATTCACATTAAAACTTAATATTTCTTTAAACTGCACTTTATCACAATTTCCCGAAGGATCTCTCCAGCTGACATTACTCATTCACTAAGTTTCATTACACGGTCGCTCTGTGATAGTTATGTCCCTAGCCAGTTGCACAATGTGTTTTTCAAAGAAACACTGAAAAAAAAAATAACCGAACTCCTTCCAATATCAATGTTGTCCGTGTGAATGTCCCAGATTACACAAATATTGACGTTTTCCAAAATTATCACCCTGTATCCATGTCTCCCTGGTGTCGAAATCTCTTTTATCTCTGAGTCACAAATCCATCGACCTTATTGCAGCAACGTTTTCTATTCAAAAAAACCACAATATACTCTCTTGCAAAATTTTTTGTCACAAATCTATTCACTGATGTACAGTTTTAGTTAAACTCTGTCCCAACCTGTTCCTTTCTGCTTGTCTTCAGACACATTCCCATGCTGTTCCATTGCTTCACCTTTTCCCTTTGGATTTGGAAAGCTCCTTTCACCTGAACCCTGTCTTTGCATCCTCTCTGTCAGTTTAATGCCCTGTCCATAAACCTACCGACATGATTGGTCAGGACACTGGTCCCAGCGCGGTTCCAGTGGGACCATCCTAATAGATTTTTTTTTTAAACCAGGTATGGGATGTGTGAATCTCTGGCTGACCAGCCTTTCTTGCCCACTCCCAGAAGCCCTTGAACTGAGTAACTTGCTCGGCCATTTCAGAGGGTAATTGAGAAGCAAACACTTTGCTGTGGGGATGTCGTGCAGACCACGTGAGGATGGGCAGATGTCCTTCTCGAAAGGACAAGTGTTTGGATTTGTTGTACATCAGTAATGGTTTCATACTTATTTGTGGATTGTTAATTATTCTTTTTAAAATTATTGATTTCAAATGTCTCCTTTTCAGATGGCGGGATTCAATCCTGCCTCTCCTGAACATTAGCTGAGGTTTTGGATACATTCTCTCGCAATAATACCACTCGGTCATTACTTCACCTGCTCACTGGGTGCTCATCCCTGAGCACTGATACCAGGGCATCATGAAGCTAAACCCATTCTTCCAACACAATTGTGTGATCCTGACATCTTCCAACAATCTGGGACTATTACTTAATTTCGCTCCATTTTCCAGATCTCTGTGGAACTCAGTGCCATTCTCCATGTGTAACCCTCACTGCATCTGTTTAATTTCCCATTCTGTCTATTTCTCTGTCTCCTGTGGGTATTCAGGAAAGTCCTGACTCAATAGCCTTCCCAGCTGCTGGGTGGGTCGTCCATCACCTCATTGAACACAGTTGGTCTGCCAGAGAGAGACAAAGGGAAAGGAGATCTGGAGCCTTCAATAAATCCTGTAGTGAGGTAAGGTCACCCACAGTGCACAGAGCAAAGAACAATGAGAGGGCTCCAAACATCTGTGAACACAACATGACATAGATACAGTGCTGGAGGGGAGTACAGTACACACACACACCCCAGGCTCAATCACCACCCCAATGTAAGTTCTGTTATATTAAGACTCACTACTCTGCAACAGTGTATCAATGGCATGTCTTGTGGTCCAGTGTCTTCAATAATTTTTAATTCCTATAACAGATCCTATCGCTGTAACCTCTCCCCTTTCCGATCGTCCCTCCACATATTTTAAATGTACTGCATTCCAGACTACCATCCCTATCACTGTAACTTGGTTCAGTGTCTCCAACATGCCTTATCTCGGTAGTCTCCTCCTTCAATAATGTAAAAACAAGGACTGCAGATGCTGGAAACCAGAGTCTAGATTAGATTGGTGCTGGAAAAGCACGGCAGGTCAGGCAGCATCTGAGGAGCAGGAAAATCGGTGTTTCGGACAAAAGCCCTTCATCAGGAACAGAGGCCATGAACCTGCAGAGTGGGGAGATAAATGAGAGAGGGGTGGGGATGGGGAGAAAGTAGCATAGAGTACAATAGGTGAATGGGGTGGGGATGGGGGTTATAGGTCAGAGTGGAGGATGGGGGAAGGTAGCAAAGAGTACAATAGGTGAATGGGGGTTGGGATGGGGCTGATAGGTCAGAGAGGAGGGTGGAATGGATAGGTGGGAAGGGAGATAGGCCATTAGGACAGGTCATGGGGGCGGGGCTGAGCTGGAAGGCTGGAGGTGGGGTGAGATGGGGGAAGGGGAAATGAGGAAACTGGTGAAGTCCACATTGATGCCCTGGGGTTGAAGTGTTCTGAGGTGGAAGGTGAGAGGTTCTTCCTCCAGGCGTCGGGTGGGTGAGGAAGTGGCGGTGGAGGAAGCCCAGGACCTGCATGTCCTTGGCAGAGTGGAAGGGGGAGTTGAAATGTTGGGTCACAGGGCGGTGGGGTTGATTGGTGCGGGTGTACCAGAGATGTTCCCTAAAGTGCTCTGCTAGGAAGCGTCCAGTCACCCCAATGTAGAGGAGACCGCATCTGGAGCAACGGATACAATAAATGATATTGGTGGATGTGCAGGTAAAACTTTGGATGTGGAAGGCTCCTTTGGGGCCTTGGATGGTCGTGAGGGGAGAGGTGTGGGCGCAGGTTTTGCAATTCCTGCATGGCAGGAGAAGGTGCCAGAAAGGGAGGGTGGGTTGTTGGGGGGCATGGAACTGACCAGGCAGTCATGCAGGGAATGGTCTTTGCGGAAAGTGGAGAGGGGTGGGGAGGGAAATATATCCCTGGTAGTGGGGTCTTTTTGGAGGTGGTGGAAATGGCGGCGGATAATTTGGTTTATGCAAAGGTTGGTAGGGTGGAAGGTGAGCACCAGGGGCGTTCTGTCCTTGTTTCGGTTGGAGGGGTGGGGTTTGAAGGCAGAATTGCGGGATGTGGACGAGATGCTTTGGAGGGCATCTTTTACCATGTGGGAAGGGAAATTCCGATCTCTAAAGAAGGAGGCCATCTGGTGTGTTCTGTGGTGGAACTGGCCCTCCTGGGAGCAGGTACGGCGGAGGATTTGGGAATCGTGGTTAGGAATTTTGTAGGCAGTAGGGTGGGAAGATATGTAATCTCGGTAGCTGTGGGAGTCAGTAGGTTTGTAAAAAATGTCAGTATCAAGTCAATTGTCATTAATGGGGATGGAGAGGTCCAGGAAGGGGAGGGAAATATCAGAGATGGTCCAGGTAAATTTACGGTCAGGGTGGAAAGTGTTTGTGAAGTTGATGAATTGCTCAAACCCCTCGAGGGAGCACGAGGTGGTGCCAATGCAGTCATCAATGTTGCAGAGGAAGACGTGGGGAGTGGTCCTGGTGTAACTACAGAAGATGGTCTGTTCTACATAGCCAACAAAGAGACAGGCATAGCTGGGACACTTATGGTGCCCATGGCTACCTCTTTGGTCTGGAGGAAGTGGGAGGAATTGAAGGAAAAATTGTTAAGGGTGAGGACAAGTTCAGCTAAACGAATGAGAGTGTCGGTGGAAGGGTACTGTTGTGGCTTGGAGGTCCTGGTTATGGTGGATGGAGATGTAGAGGGATTGGATACCCATTGTGAAGATGAGGCATTGGGGGCTGGGGAAACAGAAGTCTTGGAGGAGTGGAGGTTGTGAGTGGTGTCTCGAACGAATGTGGGTAGTTCATGGATTGTGGGATAGGACAATGTTGAGGTAGGCAGACATGAGTTCGGTGGGGTAGGAGAATGCTGAGAGAATGGGTCGGCCAGGGTGGCCTGGCTTGTGGATCTTGGGAAGGAGGTAGAACCGGGCAGTGGGGGATCCCGGACAATGAGTTTGGAAGCTGTGGCTGGGAGATCTCCTCCTGAGGTGATGAGGTTCTGTATGCTCTGGGAGATGATGGTTTGGTGATTAGAGGTGGGTCATGGTAGAGGGGGTGTTCAGAGGAGGTGTCTTCAAGTTGGCATCATGGCTTCAGCAGTATGGAGGTCAGTGCACCAGACTAGCACAGCACCCCCTGCTGGTTTGATGGTGAGGTCGGTATTGGAGCAGAGGAAGTGGAGGGCTGCACGTTGTGAGGGTGAGAGGTTGGAGTGGGGGAGGGGGGAGATAGGTTGAGGCGGTTAATGTCTCGGTGGAAGTTGGAAATGAAGAAATCGAAGGCAGGTAATAGGCCAGCGCGGGGTGTCCAGGTGAATAGAGTGTATTGGAGGGCAGCAAAGGGGCCCTCAGAAAATAGGCGGGAGTCTTCATTGTAAAAGTAAGCTCTGAGGCGGAGGTGGTGGAAGAAGCGTTCGATGTCACGGAGTGTATTAAATTCATTCATGTGTGGACGGAGGGGGATAGAGGTGAGGCCTTTGCTGAGGACTGATCATTCGTCCTCAGTGAGGGGGAGGTCAGGGGGATGGTGAAAACTCGGCAGGACTGGGAGCTGGGACCAAGCGTAGGTGTGGAGTGGGGGAGGCGACGGAGCCTGTAACTGGAGTGGGTGTTGTGTTAGGGGGAATGGGGATGGAGTCATGAGCAGGGGTGGTGTTCCCCTCAGTGTTCTGGGGGCAGGGATTGTGACGGTGGGACTTGGGGGTGCTGTGAGCAGAATGCAGATGAGTGGCGTTGGTTGGGGCGGAAGTGATGGCAAACACGGCAGTGGGGGGGCGTGGAAGTCACTGAGTGTGTGACATCAGCGATGATGTGAGGGGCGGAAGTGATGCCACTTGTGGTGTATGAGGAATTGTGAGGGGCGGAACTGGCATTTACTTTATTTTAACCAATAATTTCCTGTCACAAATCTGTTTGACAATATCGTATTTTAAATAAACTCAGTCCCTTACTGTTTCTTTTGGTCTTCATTCACATCTCCACGGTGTTCCAATATTTCAACCTTTCTCTTTGGACTTGGGAATTTCCATTCACCTCAGACCCTGTCCCCCTCCTCATCTGTGTCCATTTATAGCACACTGCATAATCTCGTAACAGAGGAGCTTATCCCAATAAAATAGCTCAGTCCTCCCTGAGTACTGGTAGTAGTGCTCACTGGTCAGGACCACTTCTGATGATACCATTGTATGATCCTGATACATTCCTGCACTCTGTTGATATCACTGTCTCTCTCCATATGGTATCCCTCACTGTGTGGGTCTAATTGCTGCCTCTGTCAGTGTCTCTCACTCTTGCAGCTACTCCAGATCCTGAGCCAACAGCATTCTCCACTCCAGAGGGAAGCAACTGCACAGGCCATGCATGGAGACTGGGAATTTCCAGATCTCTGTGGGACTCAGTGCCATTCTCCGTGTGTAACCTTCATTGCATTAGTCTAATTTCCCATTCTGTCCACTTCTCTGTCTCCTGTAGGTATTCCTGATGTCCCTGACTCAGCAGAATTCCCAATTCCTGTCTCGTCCATCACCACATTGAAGACAGTTGTTCAGCCAGAGAGAGATGGAGAGTGAGATCTGGAGCCTTCAGTAAATCCTGCAGCCGGTAAGATCACTCACAGTAAACAGCACAGGATGGAGTTAGTGGACTTTAATTCAGATACTGAGGGGATGATGATGGAACAATGCTGGGCAAGGAACATGAGAAAATTCTCAGGCTTCATTATCACCATCTTGTCTGTAAATTCATCTGTTCCACAGAACCCTCCCTATGTCTGTCAGTTTCTCCATTGTCTGTTTCATCGATACCACTTCCCCTATCTCTATCAGCCCCTACAATCCTGCTTATCCCTGTAAGCTCCTCATATCAGTAAAACTCTCCAAGTTTCTGCCTTTGCCTTTAATCCCGGGTTCTGTCACATCTCTCCTTAACTGAAGAAAAACAACTCTTCAGTTCCTTAAGCCATCCTGGTCAGTGTAGTCCTTTCCAGACATGAAACACCTCCCTGCCTTTGTGACTTTTTTGAACTCCTACTACCTTCATGATCTCTGTGACCTTCCCGTCACAACAACAAAAAAGCTCTGTACCTTAGTAACCTCCTCCAGCTGTTAGACTCCTCCTTGTCTCTGGGCACAGTGCAGAGTGACCCTGCTTCTCTCATAAATTAGTTTCTGCAATTCTAATGATGACTATGAACTCTTCCTGTCTCTAAAATGCACTCAGTCTCTGTAAACTCTGCTGGTCCCGATTGATGGAATTTCCTTCGGTAACTACAAACCTTTATAGCTTTCGTCTCCTCCAGACGCGACCACACAGTTTATTTTTATAACCTCTATGAGTGATAGAGTCGTAGAGATGTACAGCACAGAAACAGACCCTTCGGTCCAACCCGTCCATGCCGACCAGATATCCCAACCCAATCTCGTCCCACCTGCCAGCACCCAGCCCATATCCCTCCAAACCCTTCCCATTCATACACCCATCCAAATGCCTCTTAAATGTTGCAATTGTACCATCCTCCACCACATCCTCTGGCAGCTCGTTCCATACACGTACCACCCTCTGCGTGAAAAAGTTGCTCCTTAGGTCTCTTTTATATCTTTCCCCTCTCACCCTAAACCTATGCCCTCTAGTTCTGGACTCCCTGACACAAGAGAAAAGACTTTGTCTATTTATCCTATCCTATCCATGCCCCTCATAATTTTGTAAACCTTTGTAAGGTCACCCCTCAGCCTCCGACACTCCAGGGAAAACCACCCCAGCCTGTTCAGCCTCTCCCTGTAGCTCAAAACCTCCAACCCTGGCAACATCCTTGTAAATCTTTTCTGAACCCTTTCAAGTTTTACAACATCTTTCCGATAGGAAGGAGACCAGAATTGCACACAATATTCCAACAGTGGCCAAACCAATGTACTGTACAGCCACAACATGACCTCCCATCTCCTGTACTTATTACTCCTACCAATAAAGGAAAGCATACCAAATGCTGCCTTCACTATCCTATCTACCTGCGACTCTACTTTCAAGGAGCTATGGACTTGCACTCCAAGGTCTCTTTGGTCAGCAATACTCCCTAGGACCTTACCATTACGTGGTAAAGTCCTGCTAAGACTTGCTTTCCCAAAATGCCGCACATCGCATTTATCTCAAATAAACTCCATCTGCCAGTTAGCACATTGGCCCATCTGGTCCAGATCTTGTTGTCACCCTCTTCACTGTCCACTACACCTCCAATTTTGGTGTCATCTGTAAACTTACTAACTGTACCTCTTATGCTCGCATCCAAATCATTAATGTAAATGAAAAAAGTAGAGGGCCCAGCACTGATTCTTGTGGCACTCCACTGGTCACAGGCCTCCAGTCTGAAAAACAACCCTCCACCACCACTCTCTGTCTTCTACCTTTGAGCCAGTTCTGTATCCAAATGGCTACTTTTCCCTGTATTCCATGAGTTCTAACCTTGTTAATCAGCCCCCCATGGGGGACATTGTCGAATGCCTCACTGAAGTCCATATAGATCACATCTATCATCTGCTCTCCTCAATTTTCTTTGTTACTTCTTCAAAAAACTCAATCAAGTTTATGAGACATGATTTCCCACGCACAAAGCCATGTCGACTATTCCTAATCAGTCCTTGCCTTTCCAAATACATGTGCATTTTGTCCCTCAGGATTCCCTCCAACAACTTGCCCCCCACTGAGTTCAGGCTCACCGCTCTATCATTCCCTGGCTTGACCTTATCACCCTTCTTAAACAGTGGCACCACGTTTGCCAACCTCCAGTCTTCTGGCACCTCACCTGTGATTATTGATGATACACATATCTCAGCAAGAGGCCCAGTAATCAGTTCTCTAGCTTCCTACAGAGTTCTCGGCTACACCTGATCAGTTCCTGGGGGTTTATTCACCTTTTACCATTTCAAGACATCCAGCACTTCCTTCTCTGTATACCTGGATGTTTTGCAAGATGTCACCATCGATTTCCCTACAGTCTATATCTTCCATATGCAGTTCCACAGTAAATACTGATGCAAAATATTCATTTAGTATATCCCCCATTTTCTGCGGCTCCACACAAAGGCCGCCTTACTGATCTTTGTGGGTCGCTATTCTCTCCCTAGTTACCCTTTCATCCTTAATATATTTGTAAAATCCCTTTGCATTCTTCTTAATTCTATTTGTCAGACCTATCTCATGTCCACGTTTTGCCCTCCTGATTTCCCTCTTAAGTATATTCCTACTTCCTTTATACTCTTCTAAGGATTCACTCGATCTATCCTGTCTATACCTGACATATGCTTCCTGCTTTTTCTGAACCAAACAATCAATTTCTTTAGTCATCCAGAATTCCCAATATTTACCAGCCTTCCCTTTCATCCTGACAGGAATATACGTTCTCTGGATTCTCATTATCTCATTTCTGAAGGCTTCTCATTTTTCAGCTGTCCCTTTCGCTGCGAACATCTGCCTCCAATCAGCTTTCAAAAGACCTTGCCTAATACCGTCAAAATTGGCCTTTCTCCAATTTAGAACATCAACTTTTAGATCTGGTCTATCCTTTTCCATCATGATTTTAAAACAAATAGAATTATGGTCGCTGTCCCCAAAGTGCTCCCCCACTGACACCTCAGTCACCTGCCCTGCCTTATTTCCCAAGAGTAGGTCAAGTTTTGCACCTTCTCTAGTCGGTGCATCCACAAACTGAATCAGAAAATTGTTTTGTACACACTTAAGAAATTCCTCTTCATCTAAACCTTTAACACTATGGCAGTCCCAGTCGATGTTTGGAAAGTGAAATTCCCCAACCATACCTACCCTATTATTCTTACAGATAGCTGAGATCTCCTTACAATTTTGTTTGACAATTTCCTTTTGACTTTTGGGGGTCTGTAATACAATCCTAATAAACTGATCATCCCTTTCTTATTTCTCAGTTCCACCCAAATAACTTCCCTGGTTGTATTTCTGGGAATATCCTTCCTCAACACAGCTGTAATGCTATCCCTTATCAAAAATGCCACTCCCCTCCTCTCTTGCCTCCCTTTCTATCCTTCCTGTAGCATTTGTAACGTGGAACATTAAGCTGCCAGTCCTGCCCATCCCTGAGCCATGTTTCTGTAATTGCTATGAGATCCCAGTCCCATGTTCCTAACCATGCCCTGAGTTAATCTGCCTTTCCTGTTAGGCCCCTTGCATTGAAATAAATGCAGCTTAATTTATTAGTCCTACCTTGTCCCTACCTGTCCTGAATGTTTGACTCACTTCTGTTCTCAGCTGTACCCGTCTCAGATCAAACTCCCAAATCCTCCCTGTGATTTTTATCACGTCCCATCCCTGCATTCCTCCAAATCCCTGTAAAGTCCTCCCATTCCTAAAACCCGCCCTGTATCTGTCACCTGTCCCAGCTTCCACAACCCTCCCTATCTCTGTAAGACACCCCCCCCCCGACCCACCCCCGTCCCAGTTACTGCAGCCCGCTGTATCACTAAATGCCAGTAGTCACTATAATATCAGAGTAAGGTGTGAAAGCAGGAATACTGTACTGGGTTAAATGATCAGTCGTGATCATATTTAATGGTGGGACCCACTCTGGTCAAATGGCTGATACCTGGTCTTCTTTCCTGTGCTTCTCTATAAACTTACTATCTATATAACCTCCTTCAGTCCCCACAGCCCTCCCTATCTCCATAAACTCCTTCAGTCCCCACGACTCTTCCTATCTATGTAACCTGAATCATTCCCCACAAACCTCCCTGACTCCATAACTTCCAAAAGGCCCCACGACCCTCCCTATCTCCATAATCTCATTCTGACCCAACGACCCTCCCGTTCAGAGTAACCTCCTTCAATCCCCATGATCCTCCTGATCTGTGCAAACTCCTTCAGACCCAACAGCCCTGCAGATCTCTTTGGCCCCTTTCAGGCCCCACATCACTCCCTATCTCCATAATGTCCTTCAGTCCCCACGACCCTCCTTATTTCCAAAACATCTATTACCTGTTGAACCTGTAAGCTACCTTTGTCTGATTGATAAACATGAACTCCCATAACCCTTTCTGCTGCCAGTCTGAAACCATATCGTGTTAACCTGACAGTAGGTCGTGAGCTGAAATATGTTTGAAAGTATATCTCAGTGAACAATAACTGGACCCTTAGAAACACTTTTAATAAAAAGAGAATGTGTTTTTTAACCTGTTGGATTTTATTTTTATTGGTTTTGAATATAAATGGCAGAATAGATACGGGTGTAGGAGCGGCTGTACCGAGGATATGGTTTATTTGAATTTTCAGAAACCTTTACACAAGTTTCACTAAAGGCTAAAGAGTAACTTGGTAGAGAATAGGGCACCTTAACTGTCAGGAGGTGCGTGATATATTAGACAAAATAGTGTTGTTAGCATTTACTGTGGAGAAAGACAGGGAAGCTCGGGAACTTGGGGAAATAAATAGTGATGTCGAGAAAAAGATCCTCAACAGAGAAGAAAAAGTGCTGGAATCTTAAAACAAATAAAGGTAGATCAATCCTCAGTAGCTCATTAGGTCTATCCTTGAATATTCATGGGAAGTTAGGGAAGAGATTGCAGTGACCCCAACAGAGATATTTATATTATCAACAGACACAATGAGTTACCGGAAGACTGGAGGGTGGCTAATGCTGTACCATCACTTAAGGTCTGCAGGGAAAAGCTAGGAAATCATAACCCAGTGAGCCAATGCTGGGTAAGTTGTTGGAGGAGATTCTGAGAGAAAGGAGCTACATATATTTGGAAAGGCAAGGGCTGATTAGAGATAGTCAGCATGGCTTTCTGAGTGGGAAACCGTGTTTCACAAACCGGATTGACTCTTTGATGAGTTGACCAAGCAATAGATGAAGGCAGAGCAGTCAGCGTTGTCTATATGAACTTCAGCAAAGCATTTGACAAGGTTCCAAGGGATGTCGAACATCAAGAGGAAGAAGGAAGCTAACTTAAGTTTGAGGAACCAAGGATCAGAAGCTCTAGAGAGTTATATGGGGCAGCACGTTGGCTCAATGGTTAGCACTGCTGCCTCACAGCACTCGGGATGCGATTTCAATTCCAGCCCCATGCAACTGTCTGTGTGGAGTTTGCACATTCTCTCCATGTCTGCGTGAGTTTCCGACAGGTGCGCCGGTTTCCACCCACAGCCCAAAGATGTGCAGGTTAGGTGAATCAGCCATGCGTTGTTCAAGAAAGGGAATAGAGGTAATCCTGGGAATCACAGACCTGTCAGTCTTCTGTCTGTGATGTGCAGATTATTGGAGATGACTCTGAGATACAGGATTTATGATTCCTTGGAAAACCATAGTTTGATTAGAGGAAGTCATCATGACTTTGTAAGGTCATGCCTCACAAATCTTATTGAATCCTTTGAGAATGTGACAAAACACATTTATGGCTCATTGAGAAAGTAGAGAGCATGGGATACAGGGAAACCTGCCTGTCTGGATACAGAATTCCTGGCCCATAGAAGACAGAGGGTGATGACAGATGGAAAGCATTCAGCCTGGAACTCAGTGACCAGTGGTTTTCTGCAGGGAGAGGTCAAAAACTCTCTGCTCTTTGTGATTTCATGTACGAGTTGGATGTGTGAGTGGAAGAGTGGGTAAGAAAGTTTGATAATGATTTGATAATGACACGAAGGTTGGTGGAGTGGTGAATAGTGTGGATGTCTGCTTGAGGTTGCAATGAGACATTGACAGGATGTAGAGCTGGGCTGAGAAGTGGCAGATGAAGTCAAATCGGGAAAAGTGTGAAGTGATGCATTCTGGAAGGTGAGACTTGAATGCAGAATACAGGGGTAAAGGCAGAATACTGAATAGTGTGGAGGAACAGATGGATCTTGGATTTCATGACCAGAGATCCATCAAATTTGCCACCAAGCTGATAGTGTTGTTAAGAAAGAATATGTTGTATTGGCTTTCATTAGCTGGGGGGATTGAGTTTTAAAGCCATGAGGTTATGCTGAGCTCTATACAGCCCTGTTTCGATCCCAATTAGAATATTGTGTTCAGTTTTGATCCCTTCATTACAGGAAGGATGTGGAAGCTTTAGAGAGGGTAAAGAGGAGATTTACCAGGATTCTGCCTGGACTGGAGAGCATGTCTGATGAAGAAAGGTTGAGGGAGCTAAGGCTTTTCTCATTGGAGTGAAGAAGAGTGTGGTGTGACTTGGTAGAGGTGAACAAGATGGTGTGAGGCAAAGATAGAGTGAGTAGTGAGAGACCTCTTTATCCCATGGCATACATGGTACAAGGGGGCATAATTGTAAGGTGATTGGTGGATGGGTAAGGGGAGATCTCAGATGGAGGTTCTTTACACAGAGAGTGGTGGGTGATTGGAACGGGACACTTTAACAGACTCCTGGATAGGCAAAATGAAGGTTATCTAAATTAGTTTGATCTTACAGTTGTGTAAAAGTTGGGCATGGCACCATGGCCAATGGGTCTTGTGCTGTACTGTTCTGTGTTCTACGTTCTGTATGGTAAACTGGGTAATAAGCTCAGATCAATGTAAAAGGATATGGCATTCAGGAGGAGCTAGTCCACTGGATACAAAATTGGGCTTGATGGTAGGAGACAGAGGGTGATGGGAGACATGTTGCCTTTCTGACTGGAGACATGTGACCAGCGGTGAAGTGGGCCCACTGTTGTTTGTCATTTGGATAAATAGTTTGGATGGGAACATTGGTTTTGTGGTACGTAAGTTTTTTGAGTGACACTGGAATTGGTGGGAAAGTGGACAGTGAAGAAAGTTATCTATGATACAACAGGATGTACAGTACTGCTGGGATAGTGGGCTGAAGAATAGCAGATGGAGTTTAATTAGATAAATGTGAGGTGTTCCATTTTGGTGAAACAAACCAGGGCGGGACTTGTACAGTTAATGTTCGGGCCCTGGGTAGTGTTGTCAGTCAGAGACCCAGGGATGCAGGTAGACAGTCCTTTGTAAGTGGTGTCACAGGCAGATAGGCTGTTGAAGCAGGCGTTTGGGATGGTTATCTTCTTTGGGCAGAGCATTGAAAGTAGAAGTTGGGATGTCACGTTGTGGCTGTACAGGACATTAATGAGGCCACCATAAAAGCATTGTTGACCAGTAGGAAGTACTCATCTGGTTCACGTACGTCCATTAGAGAAGACCATCTGACATTCTAACCTGGTCTGGCCTGCACATCAGACCAGACCCACAGCAATATGGCTGACTCTGTGCTATACTCTGGGTAATTAGCAGTGGGGCAAAGAATGTTGGTCCAATCAGTGACACCCTCATCCCATGAATGAATAAATAAAAAATACATATGTCCCTTCCTACCTCTGCAAACCCCTCCAGCTGCAGCAATCCGTCCTGGCTTTGTAACACCGTTCAGACCATAACCCCTCTCTGTAACACTCTCACCACCTCCAGCACCTTCAGCTCTCCCAGTTCCTTTTGTGACATAAAGCCTTGACAATTATTCCCTCTTCCATCTGTCCTCCTCCTGCGAGCAGATCCTTTGCAATCCCTTTTAAACTTACTCCTAAAACATTCTCCCACTTCAGGATTTTAAGTACTTTTTGGTGATCCTCCAAGCCCGATAATCTAATATGATCCTTTTTACTTGAGTGAGGGACCGATGGGGATTTCTTGCTGAGGATTTGTCCGTTTCAATGGAATGTCCTTTTGTTGATGTTTTACATTGCTCCTTCAAAAGTTTTCCACTGTTCATTTAGAGGCACATATTTCAGTCTGTTTAGCCTGTTTACCTTAGTCAGTTCTCCTCTCAAACTCATGTCATTGGCTATTTTTGTTTCTAGTTGTAGCTTGTCCTTTCTGTGATTCACTTTAAAACTTTATATTTCTTTAAACTGCACTTCTTCACAATTTCCATGAGGATCTCTCCAGGTGACATTACTCATTCACTAAGTTTCATCACACAACGGTCGCTCTGAGATAGTTACCTCCCTAGGCAGTTGCACAATTTGTTATTCAAAGAAACACTGGAAAAAAGAATTCTCTGAACTCTTCCAATGTCATTGTTGTCAGTGTGACTGTCCCAGATTATGTGAATATTGAAGTTTCCCAAAATTATCACAATGTGTTTGTTAAAAAATTCCAATGAGTTTCTGGTTAATGCACTGATGAGCAACGGAATGCTGTTCGGTGGCTAAAACTGTTCTGCTGCTTGTGACCTTGGCAAGTAGTAGCCAGGATTTACATTCAGACTGACTCTACTTCATGATCTGAGGCCAAATGCTTTGTCTGTGATGCCTTTTTTACCCATTATTGTTTTTGTTACCCATTTTGCCTGAGTTTCTGCAAGGTTGTGATCCATTGAATAGTTATGTCCAACTTTTGTTCACCCTGTAAACACGTCTCTCTGGTGTCTAAATCTTTTTTATCTCAGTGTCAGACATCCATCTACCTCATTGATAAGAATTCGTCCATTCAAAAAAAATCATAATTTACTCTTTCCCACAATTTCCTGTCACAAACCTATTCACTGATGTACAGTTTTAGTTAAACTCTGTCCCATCGTGTTCCTTTCTGATTGCCTTCAGACACATTCTCATGTTGCTCCCAGACTTCATCTTTTCTCTCTGGATTTGGAAAGCTCCTTTCACCTGAACCCTGTCCCTACATCCTCTCTGTCAGTTTAAAGCCCTGTCCATAAACCTACTGACATGATTGGCCAGGACACTGGTCCCAGCATGGTTCCAGTGGGACCATCCTATTGGATTTTTTCATAAATCAGGTATGGGGTGTGGGTGTCTCTGGCAGACCAGCCTTTATTGCCCAGCCCTATCTGCCCATGAGCTGAGTAGCCTGCTCGGCCATTTCGGTGGCAATTGAGAGGCAAACACTTTGCTGTGGGGATGTCGTGCAGACCACGTGAGGATGATCAGGTCTCGTTGTCGATAGGGCAAATGGGCGGCACGGTGGCTCAGTGATTAAACTCCTGCCTCACAACACCAGGGTCCCAGGTTCGATTCCAGCAATGGGCGACTGTGTGGAGTTTGCACATTCTCCCTGTGTCTGCGTGAATTGCCCCCGGATGCTCGGGTTTCCTCCCACAGTCCAAAGACGCGCAGGTCAGGCGAATTGGCCATGCTACATTGCCCATAGTGTTAGGTGTATTAGGTCGAGGGTGATGGGTCTGAGTGGGTTACTCTTTGGAGGGATGGTGTGGACTAGTTGGGTCGAAAGGCCTGTTTCCACACTGTAGGGAATCTAATCTAAGGGATTGGGACTTTTGTACATCAGCAATGGTTTCATATTTGTTTATCGATTGTTCATTGCTATTTTTAAAATTATTGATTTTTAAATTCCACCATATCTTATGATGGGATTCAAACCTGCCTCCACTGAACATTAGCTGAGGTTTTGGATAAATGCCTTAACAATAATGTTACTAGGCCATCACTTCACCTGCTCACTGGTTGCTCATCCCTGAGCACTGATACGTGAAGCCAAACCCATTCTTCCAACATGATTGTGTGATCCTGAAGTTTTCCAGCACTCTGGTGATATCGCTCAGTCTCTCTCCATGTGGTATCCCTCACTGTCTGGGTCTAATTGCTGCCTCTGTCAGTGCCTCCCGCTCTTGCAGCTACTCTACATCCTGAGCTAACAGAATTCTCCACTCCAGAGAGACGCAACACCACAGGCCAAGGATGGAGTTTGGGATTTTCCAGATATCTGTGGGGCTCATTTCCATTCTCCTTGTGTAACCCTCACTGCATCAGTCTAATTTCCCATTCTGTCTATCTCTATGTCTCCTGTAGGTACTCAGGAAGTTGCTGACTCAATAGACTTCCCAACTGCTGTGTGTCTCATCCATCACCTCATTGTCTCTCTGGCTGACCAACCATCTTCAAAGGGAAGGGAGATCTGGAGCCTTCAATAAATCCTGCCGTGAGGTAAGATCACTCCCAGTGCACAGAGCAGAGAGCAATGAGAGGGCTCCAAACATCGCTAACAAGACATGATATAGATACAGTGCTGGATGGGGAGCACAGTATAGACACACCCCATGCTCAATCACCACGTCTACTTTAACTTATGTTGCACTGAGACAGCATCCGGAGTTCATAGTTATCAATCCAGTCCTGTGCTGTCTGAGTGAGCATCAGTACAACTGAGGGGAGAGTAGACCTCCGACAAGAGGTTGGGAATGCTGCCTGGGATCTTTCTGTTCTGTGTTCTCCCTCCAACACTGTACTAAGACTCACTACTCTGCAACACTGTATCTGTGGCATGGCTTGTGCACAAGTGTCTTCAGTCATTTTTAACTCCTACAATAGTCCCTGTCCCTGGATCCTCCTCTCTTCCCGATAGTCCCTCCACATATTTGAAATGTACTGCATTCCAGACTACCATACCCATCACTGTAACTTGCTTCAGTGTCTACAACATGCCTTATTTTGTTACACTAATCCTCTTTAGCTGGATACAGAGTAATACAGCACGGAAACAGAACCTGTGGTCCAACTCCTCAATGCTGCCCATGTTACCTAAACTGAATGAGTCTCATTTGCCTGCCTTTGGCCCTTATCTCTTCAAACCTTCTCCTCTCCATGTACCTGCTCAAAGTCTTTTCCATGCTGTACAATTGTTCTTGTTTCTCCCATGTGCCTGAGGCAGTCTGTTCTGTCTGTGCACCATCCTCTGTGGATAATGTTCCCCCTCAGCTCCCTCTTTAAATCCTTGCTCTCTCACCTCCCGTTTATATCCTCTAGTTTTGGACTCACCTACCCTTGGTTATTCAACATTCTTAGGGTCACCCCGTGGCCTCCTCTGCCCAAGGGAAATATTTAGGACAATGTTACAAATATCTCCAATGTATGTAACAAAGTGCTGGCCAATGTCGGCAAATGTGTCAAATGTCGCTTTCCCCACCCTGTACACCTGTGATGCCATTTCCGAGGAACAATGTAACTTGCACTCCCTGGTCTCTCTCTCTCTGTTCAAAAACCCTGGCCAGAGCCCTTCCATTAACTGTGTTCGTCCTCCCTGGTTTGTCTTAACAAAATCCTGAATTAAACTCCATCTTTCCTTCCTTGGTCCACTGGCCCAGTTGGTCAGTATCCCCTTTGATAACCGTATTTACTGCCCACTACACCATTCATTTGATCATCAACAAACTTTCACACAATCACTCCTATATTTTCAACCAAATCGTTTATGTAGATGATGCACATCAGTGGACCCAGCCCTAATCCTTTCTTCAATAATGGAATCAAACCATATTCTTGTCATAGAGTCATACAACATGGAAACTGACCCTTCAGTTGATACCCACCATAATCTAAAACTAAACTCTTCCCAGCTGCCTGTTGCTGGCCCGTATCACTCCAACACTTCCCTATTCACCTGTTTATCCAAATATCTTTTAAATGTTGATAATTGTACCCACATCTACCCCTTTCTCAGGATGTTCATTCCACACTCAAACCAACCTCTGTGTAGCAAATTGCCCCATATCTTTTTTTGAACATCTCTCTCCTCTAACCTTAAAAATGTGCCCCCTCCTCTTGAGACTCCCCCATCCTGAGGAAAAGGCAACTACCATTAAATTGATCTATATACCTCATTTTATTTCATAACACTTTATAGCATCATGTCTCAACCTCCAGGCTCCAGTGAAAAAAGACACAGCCTATCCAGCCATTTTTCCGAACTCAAGCCTCCCATACCCAGCAATCTCCTGGTAAATCTCTTCTGAACCTCCTGCAGCTTAATATTATCGTCCCTGTTAACTGGGCGACCAGAACTGGACAGAGTATTGCAGAACAGGCCTCGGAAATGTCTGTACAATCTCAACATGACGTCCCAAATCCTCCACTCAATGGACTGAGCAATAGTCAGGCATGCCAAGCACTGTCTTATCCATCCTGTGATGCAAACTTCAAGGATTATGTACTTGAACCCAAAGGTCCCTCTGCTCTAAAACATGAACCGAGGCCCTAACATTAATTGTATAAGCTCTACCCTTGTTTGTTTTACAAAATGCATTCCTTCGTATTTATTCAGATTGAATTCCATCTCTAGTTTTTCAGCCCATTCACTCCCTTCATCAAGATCCCTTTGTAATCTCAGAAACCATCCTTCACTGTCCATGATGCCACCCTCCAGCCTGCCAGCCCATCACACGTGGCTGTCAGTAGTACACGTACCTTTGCTAGGGGGCTCCACAATTTCTACCCCAGCATCCCACAGTGTCCTGTGATACACTTAATCAGGTTCTGGAAATTGCCATACCTCTTCTATAACATGCACTCTTTTCAAGTCATAGAGATCTATAGCATAGAAACAGACCCCTTTGGTCCCCAACTCGTCCAGGCTTACCAGAAGATCTAAATAAATCCATTCCCTTTTCCAGCATTTGGCCCACATACGTCTATACCCTTACTATTCAGATGCCCATCCAGATACCTTTTAAATGTTGTAATTGTATCAGTCTCCATTATTTTCTCTCTCAGTTCATTCCATACACCCATCACCATGTGTGTGAAGAAGCTGTCCCTTCAGTCCCTCTGTAAACCATTCACCTCTAACCTTAAACCATGCCCTCTATTTTTGGACTCCCCAACTTCTGGGAAAAGGCCTTGAATGCTTATCCTATCCATACCGCTCATGTTCATATCAGGACCTCTGTAAGGTCATCCCTCAGTCTCCGATTCTCCAGTTACAGTAACCCCAGCTTATTCAGCAACAACCCAGGCAATATCTTGTTAATCTTTTCTGAGCCCTTTCAAGTTTCACAACATCCTTCCTGTAGCAGAGAGACTGGAATTGCAGAGAACTCCATTTGTGGTCTAATGTTTTACTCTTGTCCCCGAGTTCCCCAGTCTTTGTCCACAGTAATTTCTGAAGTGAAAAAATTGTTTAGGATCTTAGCAAATATCCTGCAGTTCCACACATCGATGGCCTCATTGATCACGAAAGGACACTATTTTGTCCTGAGTTACTTATGCACTCTTAATATACTGATACAATCACTTTTGGATTCCCCTTTCCTTCTCTGCTGAGGCTATTTCATTTAGCCTTTCTCCATTCCTGTTTTCTACTCAAAGTGTATTCCTACAGCCCCTGTATATCCTCAGGGATTCCCTTGATCCATCTGGTTATACCTGACATGTCCCCCCTTTTCCTTGACCAGACCCTCAATAGACAGCCAGTGTTTCCGAATGCTGTCAGCATTGACCTGCACACAAACAGGAAAATGCTGGCGCTGATCACTTAATTTATCTCACTTTCAAAATATTCTCACTTGCCAAACTTCACTTTCCCTGTAAATAATTCCGTTCCTAAATCACATTTTGTAAGTTCCTGGCGAAATCGATCAAGTTTGGTCAGGCTCCATTTTATAACTTGCACTTGTGGACCAGGCCTGTCCTTATCCAAAGCTATTTTCAAACTACAAGAACTATGGTCACTTTGGCAAAATGCTTTCCCACTCACATCTCAGTCCCTTTCCCTACCTTAATTCCCAAGGGAAGGTCAGGTTTTGCCCCTTTCTCTTTTCAGTCCATTTACATATTGATTGGGAGTTTTCTGGAACACAATTACCAAATTTCTCCCTTGCAAACACTGAACACTGGCAGTCCCAGTCTCGGTTTGGAAAGTTGCAAAACCCCAACCATAACAGCCCTATTATTATGCTTGTTATTTAAGATGTCCCGACATATTTGTTCCTCAGTCTGCCACAGATTTTCGGGGTCAGCAGTCCGATCTTATCAAAGTGATGACCCATTCTTATTTCTCTGTTCCCCGAACACAGTTTCACTGGGTGATCCCACAGGAATATCCTCCCTAAGTACTGCTGTGATGAATCATGCAATCAGAACCCACCACCACACGTCCTCTCTTGCCTCCCCTTCCTGTAGCATCTCTACCTTGAAACAATGAACTGCCAGTCCTGCCCCTCCCTCAGCTGTGTTTCTGTAATAACTATAATATCCCAGTCCCATGTTCCAATCCATGCCCTGAGTTCATCTTCCTTAGCTGTCTGGCCCCTTGCATTGAAATAAATGCAGTTTACTCATCAGTTTTCCCCCATTCCCTGCTATGTTCTTGCCTGCCTTGTCTGCTGAAATTGCTGTCTTTAACTCGTATACCAGCCTCAATCTTCTTTCTGGCCTTACGTTTATTTAAGGTCCAACACCCTGCCAGACCAGGTTATATCCTCTCAAGCATCTCTCGCAATTCACCCCACCAGGATATGGGTCCCTCTCCCACTCCCAGTTGAGGTGCCTTTCCCACCCTGTCTCCCTGTGCTGACACCTTCAGGGATCTATGGACTTGTCCACCAAGGTCCCTGTATTCCTCAGTTCTCCGCAAGGACCTACCGTTTATTTTGTCTGTACTTCTCTTATCGTACCTCCCACAGAGTATTACCTCACTTCAATCAGAACTAAACTCTGCTTAGATTATCATCTGATCGACATCGGACAGCAGACAGAGACCATCCTCCTCACTGTGAACAACACCCTCACCTTTCATGTCATCTGCAAACCGACTAATGATACCTTCTGCTTTCACATCCGTGTTATTAATGTTCAATGGTTCCTGCACAGTTCCCTGTGGTACACCCGGTGGTGAAAATATTCGATCCACCAATTTTGCATCCAATTTGCCAACTTGCCTTAGAACCCAGTCCTTTTGGACCAGCCCTCTATGTTGGATCTTGTTTAAGGACTTATTCAAGTCCATGTAAACCACATCATCTGCACTGCCTCATCAATATACTTAAGCACCATTTCAAAAAAACTGAACTGAATTCCTCAGACAGTATCTTCCTCTGCCAAATGCGTGATGACTAAACCGAGTTGATCCTTCAGTCACGATGACCCTCCATATCTGTTTGTTCTGCAAGATGATACAAACCTCTTTATCTCTGTAATCTGCTCAGCTCCGTAAAACAGTCCCTGTCTGTGTAATCCAGCCCAGTCCTACAAACATCCTTATCCCTGTAAACTTCTCTATCCCTCCCAATATTCCCAACTCCATGAACCTGTCAGCCCTACAGCTCTCCACATTTCTGTAACCTCCTGTGGGTCTATGGTCCTCCCTCCCTGTGAAACCACCTCCAGTCCCCACATCCCTCCCAATCTGGGTCCTCTGCTCCAGATCAGACCATTGCTGTCTCTGTGAACACCTCCACTCCTGACAACTCTTCCCATTTATGTAACCTCCTTCAGACCCCATACTCTCAAGCTTCCTGCATCGCAACCAAAACCACATGTTTATGTAATATCCACTAGTGCTTAAACCTCCCCGACTCAGTAACCACTTGCAGTCCGAACAAAGCACCTAAACTGTGAAACCTCTCATTTCCCTACAATCCTCCCTCCCTCCTCAAATGCCTTCATCACCATGAAACCTCACAATTACTGAAGCCTCCTTTTGGCATTGAAACCCTCCTAATGTCTGCAAAATCCTCCTGTCCTGATATCCCTCCCTGACGCTGTAATCCCCACCACCCTCCAGTGCCCTTCTGGGGAACAAGGCAGAGGAGAGAAGATTTGTAGCGTCTGGACCATATTACAGTGGTAGAATTCTGGAAATTACAGATTTGGTCTAATGTATGTGGTGTGCAGATTATTGGCGAGGACTCTAAAGAAAGGATTTATGACTACTTGGAAAGCCATAGTTAAATTAGAGACAGCATGGGTTTGTGAGGGGCAGGTCATGCCTCACAAACCTTATTGAATTCTTTGAGGATATGACAGAATATTTTGATAGCTCATTCAGAAAAGAAGGAAAATTGGGATACAGGGAAATCTGTCTGTCTGGATACAGGATTGGATGGCCCAGAGAAGACAGAGGGTAGCAGCTGATGGACAATATTGAGCCTGGAGCTCAGTGACCAGTGGGGTTCTGTAACAATCAGCTCTGGGACTCTGCTCTCTGTGATTTTTATAAATGAGTTGGATGTGGATGTTGGAGAGTGGGTTAGTAAGTTTATCAATAACATGAAGGTTGGTGGAGTGGTGGGGAATGTGGAGGGCTGTTGTAGGTTGCGATGGGACATTGACAGGACGCAGAGCTGGGCTGGAAGTGGCAGATGGAGTCCAATCTGTAAAAGTGTGAAGTGATTCATTCTGGAAGGTTGAACCAGAATATAGAATACAGGGTGAAAGGCAAAATACTTGGCATTGTGGAGGAACAGAGAGATCATGGCGTCCATGTCCATAGGTCCCTCAAAGTTGCCACGTACATTGATAGGGTTGATTAAAAAGGCATATGTTGTGTGGGCTTTTCTTAGCAAGGGGATCGATTTCAAGAGTCGTGAGGTTTTCCTGCATCTTTCTAGCGACCTGGTGAGACCACACTTGGAATATTGTGTTCAGTTCTCATCCCATCTTTACAGGAAGGATGTGCAAGTTTTAGAGAGCGTACACAGGAGATTTACTGGGATGCTGCCTGGAATGGAGGACAGTTCTTATGAAGAAAATTTGAGGGAGCTAAGGCTTTTCTCATTGGAGTGAAGAAGGGGGTGGGGTGACTTGGTAGAGGTGAACAAGATGATGAGAGGCACAGAGAGAGTGAATAGTCAGAGACTTTTTCTCCTATGGCACAAATGGCTGTTACATGGCGGCATAATTTTAAGGTCATTGGAGGATGGATAAAAGGATAGAGATGGCAGGTAGTCGGATGGACTGCCAATGGTGGTAGTAAAATTAGACACATTCGGGACATCTAATAGACTCTTGGACAGATACATGGATAGAGTAATATGAAGGGTATGTAGGCTAGTTTGATTTTACAGTCGGATAAAATGTTAGCAGAGCAGCATGGCCGAAGGGTCTTGGGCTGAACTGTTCTGTGTTGTGTGTTCTGTCTGGTATACTGGGTAATAAGCTCAGATCAGTGTAAAAGGATATGGCATTCAGGAGGAGCTAGTGAACTGGATACAAAAATTTGCTTGATGGTTGTAGACAGAGGGTGATGGGAGACATGTTGTTTTTCTGACAGGAGGCATGTGACCAGCGGTGGAGTGGCTCCCCTGTTGTTTGTCATTTGGATAAATGGTTTGGATGGAAATATTGGTTTCCTGGTAAGTAATTATTTTGGGTGACACTGAAATTGGTGGGAAAGTGGACAGTGGAGAAGGTTATCTATGATACAACAGGATGAACAGTACTGCTGGGATAGTGGGCTGAAGAATAGCAGATGGAATTCAATTAGATAAAGGTGAGGTGTTCTATTTTGGTGAAACAAACCAGGGTGGGACCTGTATAGTTAATGTTCGGGCCCTGGGTAGTGTTGTCTGTCAGTGACCCAGGGATGCAGGTAGACAGTCCTTTGAATGTGGTGTCCCAGGTAGACAGGCTGGTGAAGCAGGCGTTTGGGACGGTTACCTTCATTGGGGAGAGCATTAAGAGTAAGAGTTGGGATGTCATGTTGTATCTGTATAAGACATTGGTGGGACCATCATTAAAACATTGTTGATCAGTCGGAAGAACTCCTCTGGTTCACTTACGTCCTTTAGAGAAGACCATCTGACATTCTAACCTGGTCTGGCCTGCACGTGACACCAGACCCACAGCAATATGGCTGACTCTGAGCTACCCTCTGGGTAATTAGCAGTTGGGTCAAAGAATGTTAGTCCAGTTAGTGACAACCACATCCCAGGAATGAATAAATAAAAATCCATATGTCCCTCCCTACCTCTGCAAACCCCTCCAGCTACAGCAATCTGTCCTGGCTTTGTAACACCGTTCAGGCCCTGACCACTCCCTGTAACACTCTCACCACCTCCAGCACCTTCACCTCTCCCTGTTCCTATCGTGTCAATAAACCCTGACCATGGTTCCCCTTCCCACTGCCCTCCTCCTGCTAGTATACCCTTTGCAATCTATTTAAAATTTACTCCTAAAACACTCTCTCACTTCAGGATTTTACGTACTTTTTGGTGATCCTCTCAGCCTCATAATCTAGTATGATCCCTTTTGTCCTGTGTGCGGGACCAGTGGGGATTTCTTGCTGAGGTTTATACTGTTTCAATGGAATGTCCTTCTGTTGAGTGTTTTACACTGTTCCTTCAAATGTTTTCTGCTGTCGATTTACAGACACATGTCTCAGTCTGTTTAGCCTGTTTACCTTGGTCAATTCTCCTCTCACACACATGTAATTGGCTTTTTTGTTTCTAGTTGTAACTTGTCCTCTGTGAATCCCTTTAAAACTTTATATTTCTTTAAACTGCACTTTATCACAATTTCCTGAAGGATCTCTGCAGGTGACATGACTCATTCACTAAGTTTCATTACACGGTCGCTCTGCGATGGTTATGTCCCTGAACAGTTGCACAATTCGTTTTTCAAAGAAACACTGAAAGAAAATATAACCGAAGTCCTATTCCAATATCAATGTTGACCGTGTGTTGTCCCAGATTATACGAATATTGAAGTTTTCCAAAATTATCACAATGCCTTTTTTAAAAAATTCCAACGAGTCCCTGTGTAATGCAATGATGACCAATGGTATACTGTTCAGTGGCTAAAACTGTTCTGCTGCTTGTGTCCTTGGCAAGTAGTAATTTACATTCAGACTGACTCTACTTCATGATCTGCAGCCAAATGCTTTCTCTGTAATGCCTTTGGTATCCATTATTTTTAGTGTTACCCAATTTTTCCTGAGTTTCCGCAAGATTGGGAATCATTAAAAATTTTTGTTCACCCTATATCCATGTCTCCCTGGTGTCTAAATCTTTTATCTCTGTGTCACAAATCCATCTACCTTATTACAGTGACGTTGTCCATTTAAAAAAAAATAACTTACTCTTTCCCACAATTTTCTGTCACAAATCTATTCGCTGATGTACAATTTTAGTTAAACTCTGTCCCATCCTGTTCCTTTCTGATTGCCTTCAGCCACATTCCCATGCTGTTCCATTGTTTCCAGGACATTCCAGCATCCTCTCTGTCAGTTTAAAGCCCTGTCCATAAACCTACTGACATGATTGGCCAGGACACTGCTCCCAGCACGGTTCCAGTGGGACCATCCAAATGGGTTATTTATTAAATCAGGTATGGGATGTGGGTGTCTCTGGCTGACCAGCCTTTCTTGCCCAGTCCTAGCTGCCCTTGAACTGAGTAACTTGCTTGGCCTTTGAAGAGGGTAATTGGGAGGCAAATACTTTGCTGTGGCCAAGTCGTGCAGAAAACGTGATGGTAGACAGATGTCCTTTTCTGAATGACATAGCAGCCTGGGATACATTTCCCTGGGCACTGGGGATTTCTCCACCTTTATGCCTGTGAAAACATTTAATACCTCCTCCTTATTGATCTTAACATATTCTGGAACCTCAGCATCCCAACTGAAATCCCTGGCGACAGTGTCTTTCACCTGTGTGACCACAGATGGGAAGTATTCATTGAAGACCTCACCTGCTTCCTCTGGCTCCATGCACAGATTGTCCCTTTGCTTTCTCACAGGCCTCCCTCTTTCGTTGGGAATCCTCTTACTCTCACGATGCTGATAAAATACTTGTGGCTTTTCCGCAATCGTATCTGCCAAATATATTTCATGACCATTGCTTGTCCCTCATTTTCCACAATCTGCTTGCACTCTTTATACTTGTGAAGGGCTTCACCTGATTTTATTGCACTGTATTTCCTTTATCAAACTCACGACATCACTTGATCAGTATTCCCTGGACTTGCTGCCTTTACTATTCACTCTTCAAGGAGCACACTGCCCCTGCGTTCTCAATGCATCACTTTAAAATACTCCACTTTCCTAACATGGACCCAACTGCAGGGAGTTCCTCCCAGTCTATGTTTGCCAGATCCTCTGTAATGATCGTGATACTGATAGGAGGCACAGTTGTGAGGGGGACAGACAGGAGACTGTGTGACTCCAGAAGAGACCCCAGAATGGTGTGCTGCCTCCCAGGTACCAGGGTCAAGGATGTCTCTGAGTCGTTATTGAACATTATGAAAGGGGAGGGTGAACATCCAGAGGTCATTGTGAACATTGGTCCACATGACAGAGGTAGACAGATGGATGGGGTCCTGTGAAATGAGTACAGGGAGTCAGGTGGGAAGTTAAAAAAGCAGGATATTGACCTTAATGATCTCCAGATTACTCCCAGTGCCAAGTGCCAGTGAGGATAGAAATAGAAAGGTAGGATGGATGGATGTGTGGCTGAGGAGCTGGTAAATTGGGCAAGGTTTTCAGTTCTTGTGTCATTGGGATCTCTTCTGGGGTAGAGGGGACCGGTACAAAGGGGATAGTTTGCACTTGAAGCAAAGGGGCACAAGTATCCCAGGGAGGAGATTAGCTAGTGTTACCCAGGTGGATTTAAACTAGTTTGGCAGGGAGTTGAGACTCTGAGTGAGAGAGGGACCATCGAAAAGTCAGGGGAAATACATCAGCCATCAAGAGCAAGTTACCTATTCAGGATATCCAGGGGCACAGTCGAGGGACGGAAAGATATCTGGTTTAAAGGGCATTTATTTCAACACACGAGGCCTGACTGGTAAGGCAGACGAGCTCAGAGCATGGATTAGCTCTGGGGACTGGGATATTGTAGCCATAGCCGAAACATGGCTGAGAGAAGGGCAGGACTGGCAGCTCAGTGTTCCAGGATACAGAAACTACAGGCGTGACTGAAGGACAAGTAAGTGAGGAGGGGGAGTTGTCCTTTTGATTCGGAAGGAAATAACAACTGTTCATCAAGACAATTCTGATAAGCAGTCATCAAATGAGGCCATAAATTGAATAGTTAGAAACAAAGAGGGGATGGTCAGTCTGCTGGGATCGTGTTCTAGACCCTCAAATAGCCAGCGGGTCCGAGAGGAGCAAATGTGTCGTGAGTTTGCAGGTACCTATACAAATAATAGAGTAGTATTGGATGGAGATTTTAACTTCCCCTGGATTGACATTTCACCCAGAGTGTAAAAGGCCCGCGCTGGCTGGAATTTGTAAATGTGTTCAAGAAAGTTTCCTCAATCAAGACGTAGAGGGCTCTATGGTACTCAGGCGGGTGCAACACTGAACCCCTCCTCAGAAAACCAGGTCAGGCAAGTGACTGAAGTACCAGTCGGAGAGCACATTGCGTCCAGTCACCACAACTGTCTTTGTTTTAACATACTTGTGGGAAAAGATCAGGCAGGTTGACAGATTTAGGTCTTAAACTGGAACTGGGCCAATATTGGGGCCATTCAGCAGGATCGAGCAGGGGTTGATTGGGTGAAGGTAAAACTCACACAACACGAGGGTATATTCCAGATGGTTTACAGAGGAACCTCGATTATCTGAACGAGATGGGCGGGCACTATTTCGTTTGGTTAATTGATTATTCAGTTAATCGATTCAATACCTTTCCTCTGGGGCTCGGAGTTTTCAGTCCAGTCTGCTCCCTGTTCAGGTGACTAGGCAGCAGCAAGCCATGAGTGAGCCCCCACACCCTGACAGACCCCCAAAACACACCCCGCTCGCCTCCAAACCCATCCAACACCGCCCCCACCCGACTCTCAACATCACCGACCCAACAGCAAATCCTGCCCCCAAAACCATCTGATCCCACCCTCCACCCGCCACCTGCTCCCACCTCCCAGACACATCCTACATCACCCTCAGCCCGTCCCCAAATCCGTTCAACACCGCCCCCCCGCCCATCACATCCATCGTCCAATCCATGTCCACGCCCATGCCCCCGTAAGTGTTACCTAGGTAAGTGGATAGTGAAGAAGGTGTTTGGTATGCTTTCCTTTATTGGTTAGAGCATTGATTATAGGAGTTTGGAGGTCATGTTGCAGCTGTACAGCACACTGGTTTGGGCACTTTTGGGATATTGCATGCAGTTCTGGTCTTTTTCCTATTAGAAGGATGTTGTGAAACTTGAAAGTGTTTAGAAAAGTTTTACAAGGATGTTGCCAGGGTTGGAGGATTTGAGATATCGGGAGAGGCAGAAACGACTGAGACTGTTTTCTCTGGAGCGTCAGAGGCTAAGGGGTCACATTCCTGAGGTTTATAAAATCATGAAGGGCATGGATAGGATAAACAGACAAGGTCTTTTCCCTGGGGAAGTGGAGACCAGAAATGGAGGGCGTAGGTTTAGGGTGAGAGATGAAAGATTTAAAAGGGACCTAAGCGGCAACCTTTTCACGCAGAGTGTGGTTATGTAGGGAATGTACTGCCAGAGGAAGTGATGGAGTCTGGTACAATTCCAGCATTCAAAAGGCATCTGAATTGGTATATGAACAAAAAGGGTTTATTGGGATATGGGCCAAGTGCTGGCAGATGGGACGAGATTAGGAAAGGATATCTGGTCGGCGTGGCCGAGTTGGACCGAAGGGTCCGTTTATGTGCTGTACGTCTCTAGGTCTCTCTGGCTCTAAATGTTTTCCACTGTTCATTTACAGCCTGACATTTCAGTCTGTTTCCCCTGTTTACCTTGGTCAGTTCTCTCTCAATATCATATAATGGACTTTGTTACTGATGCTCGGGTGTGATTTATGGTCACTTTAAAATGTCATAATCTCTTTGAATTCCGGTATAATTTCTTGGAGGATCTCGGTGTGATATTACTCATTCACTCAGCTTCATCACCCAATGGTCGATCTGAGATAGTTACATCCCGAGCTATTTGCACAATATGTTATTCAAAGAAACACTGACAAAAACATTCAAGGAGGATCTCGGATAATATCACTCTTGCCAATGTGTCTGTCCCTGATTATACAAAGACTTAAGTCTTCAAAAATTATCACACCACCTTTGATACAATTTCTAATGAATTCCTGTTTAATGCAGGGATGAGCAATGAAATACTGCAAGGCAGCATCTCCGAGACACCCGCATCAATCAACCAAACCGCCCCGTGGCCCAACCTTTCAACTCCCCCTCCCACTCTGCCGAGGACATGGAGGTCCTGGGCCTCTTTCACCGCCGCTCCCTCACCACCAGACGCCTGGAAGAAGAACGCCTCATCTTCCGCCTCGGAACACTTTAACCCCAGGACATCAATGTGGACTTCAACAGCTTCCTCATTTTCCGTTTCCCCACCTCATCCTAGTTTCAAACTTCCAGCTCAGCACTGTCCCCTTGACTTGTCCGGACTTGTCCGACCTGCCTAGCTCCTTTTCCACCTATCCACTCCACCCTCTCCTCCCTGACCTTCATCCCTCCCCCACTCACCCATTGTGCTCTATGCTACTCTCTCCCCACCCCTACCCTCCTCTAGCTTATCTCTCCACGCGTCAGGCTCACTGCCTTTATTCCTGATGAAGGGCTTTTGCCCGAAACGTCGATTTCTCTGCTCATTGGATGCTGCCTGAATTGCTGTGCTCTTCCAGCACCACTAATCCAGAATTTGGTTTCCAGCATCTGCAGTCATTGTTTTTACCAGCATAAAAACTGTTCTCCTGCTTGTGTTGTTGACACATAGCACCCAGAATTTGCATTCAGGCTGATTCAGCTGCATAATCTGAAGCCAAATGCTTTCTCTGTAATGCCTTTGTTATCCATTAGTGTCAGGGTTCCCATCTTGCTTTTCCATTCTCCAGAGATCCTGTAAGGTGGTTTACTGTTGAATACTTATGTTCCACCTTTTATTCACCCTGTAATCACGTCTGTCTGGTGACTAAGTCTCATTTATCTCTGTGTCCCAAGTCTATTACCTTATTGTAGATACTTTGTCCATTCCAAATCAAAACAACATTATAATTTCCTCTTCCCCACAATGTCCTGTCACAAACCAATTCATTGATGTACAGTTTTAGTTAAACTCTGTCCCTTCCTGTTCCTTTCTGCTTGTCTTCAGCCACATTCCCATGCTGTTCTGAGGCTTCACCTTTTCTCTCTGGATTTGGAAAGCTCCTTTCACCTGAACCCTGTCCCTGCATCCTCTCTGTCAGTTTAAAGCCCTGTCCATAAACCTACCGTCATGATTGGCCAGGACACTGCTCCCAGCAGTGTTGATTTTAAATCACTCATGGGATGTTGCTGTCTCTGGCTGGCCAGCATCGCATGCCCACCCTGACCAGCCTTAGAGCTGAGTGCCTTGCCAGATCATGACAGTGGGCATTTGAGCGTCAATCCCATTGCCCTGGGTCTGGATTCATGTGTAGGCCAGACTGGCAGCCGAAAACAGATTTGCTTACTGAAAGGGTATTATTAAGCGGTTAGATGTGTATCCCTGACTCTGGCATTAAATTCTGGATGAACGGTCTAGTGAGAGTACTACGAGGCCATTTCCTGGTCCACTGATAGCTCCCTCATCCCTGAGTACTGATCCCAGTTCACCTTCTTCCTGACCGTGATTTGATCCTGATACCTTCCTGCTCTCTGGTGATATCACACAGTCTCTCTCCATGTGGTCTCTGTCACTGTGAGGGTCTAATTGATGCCGGTGACTGCACCTTTTGCAACTATTCCAAATCCTGAGCCAACAGAATTCTCCACTCCAGGGAGATGAGGCAACACAGACCAGGGATGGAGACTGGGATTTTCCAGATCTCAGTGGGACTTGGTGCCATTCTCCATGTGTAACCCTCACTGCATCAGTTTAATTTCCCATTCTGTCTGTTTCTCTATCTCCTGTAGATACTCAGGATGCTCTTGACTCAATAGAATTCCCAATTCCTGTCTCGTCCATCACCACACTGAAGACAGTTGGTCAGCCCGAGAGATGGAGAGTGAGATCTGGAGCCTGCAGTAAATCCTGCAGTGAGGTAAGATCACTCACAGTGAACAGAGCAGAGTGTATTTAAGGGATTGAACTTTGGTCCGGAAGACGTGACACAGATACAGTGTTGAAGGGTAAACACAGAGCATGATGGTCCCAGGCTCAAACCCCACCTCTTGTTAATTTTCATCTCTGCTGTACTGAGCCTTCCTATGTCAATACAGTAAGTTGACCGTTATCAATTCAGGCCTATGCTGTCTTAGTGAGGATCAGTACAACAGAGGGGAAAGCAGGCCTCCCTCAAGGAGATGGTATTGAAACCTGGGATCTCTCTGTTCTATATTCTCCCTCTCACACTCTCTCTTCTCATGTGATAGAGTCAGACAGCAAGGAAACATGCCTTTCGGTCTAACTTGTATGTGCCAATGTCTTGAATGCTTGTAATTCCCAGAAATTTTCCTATTTCTGTAACCTCCACCCCTCCCAAATTCCCGCTGTATATTTGAAATCTCCTCCAATGCTGACAACTCTCCCTGTATGTAAATTGCTCCAATGTCAATAACATGCCCAATCTCAATGATCTCATCCTGCGCTCAGTGCAATAATTCCCATTTCTGTAGTTTTTCACAATACTTCCAGTAACGCCGTCTCTGTAAAATCCTCCAGCCTGGAGCAAAATACCCACCTGTGTACTTTCCTCAAGCCCCAAGAAAACATGATATCACTGTAACCTTCTGCAGGTCCGATCACACTCCTGTCTCCTGGCCTATAGCACCACATGACCACAGTAACCTTCTCCCAACCCTACCGACCTCCTTACCGATATGAACACCTCCAGACCCTATTCAAGCCACAGCAGCACTCCACATCTCTGTTTGCTCGTCCACTCCCTACAGTCCTCCCAGCACCTCAAACACTCTCTCTCTTTGTGTAATTCTGCAATTTAGGCAGCACGGTGGCTCAGTGGTGAGCGATGGTGCCTCACACTGCCAGGGACCCAGGTTTGATTCCAGCGTTAGGTGACTGTCTGTCTATGTAGAGTTTTCACCTTCTCCCTGTGTCTGCGTGGGTTTCCTCCGCGTGCTCCAGTTTCCTCCCACAGTCCAAAGATGTGCAGGTCAGGTGAATCGGCCATGCTAAATTGTCCATAGTGTTAGGTGCATTGTCGGAGAGAAGTGGGTCTGGGTGAATTACTCTTTGGTGAGTTGGTGTGGACTTGTTGGGCCGAAGTACCTGTTGTCATGCTGTAGGGAATCTAATCCAAACTCTCCCTCTGCATTCCATATTACTGCCCCAAATATATCCATCTATCCATAATCAGCCCCAACCTCTTCAAACCTCCGAGTCTCTGTGAACTCCCACACTCCAACATCCCTCCTTAACTGTGTAACCTTTTCCATTCCTGAAACACTCTGAAAATGTGAACATCCTACAAACCTCACTATCTGCGTAATCCTCCCAGGACACTGTAAAACTACCGATCTGTGAAACCAGCTCCAATGCTTGTGACTCTCCCGATCAGTTTCTATAAGACTTACTATCAATGTAACCTTCTCCCATCGCTATCACCTGCCCTGTCAATGTAAACTCCTTCGGTCCCCCCATCAATCTAATCATCTCCATAACCTTCTCCAGCTCTTACACCCCTATCTGTGTAAACGTTACACTCCCCTACAACCATCCCGAAAGCAAAAACCTCCTCCAGTGTCTGTAATACTCCCTATCTGTGTTTGTGTCTCCAGGATCTATTGCTGTTCCTGTCTCTGTAAGCTCTGACAGATTGTACAGCTTGCCAGTCCATATTCTTTCCAGAATCTCAGCATCTGACATCAACAAAAGTCTTCATTAACTACAGCCTTCCATATCTCTGTTCTTTCCTCAATCCTATACAACTCTCTTATTCTCTGTAAGTAGCACAATTCCATAAAATACCCCATGCCTGCGTAAACTGACCCAATCCAACAGTGAGAAGCCTCCCTGTCCTTTCCATCACCTGTAGTCCCTTCAGATCTCCCTGTATCTTCTCTGACTCCATTGAATACAGCCTATCCCATGTTATAACTCCTCTAACTCATATATTACTCCCCATCTCTGTGATATTCTTCAGTTACTGCAATTCTCATTCTTTATCTCCAGAGCTTCCAATCCCCCTGATCAATGTAAGGTTTTGATCCTCTGCAGCATGTTTATCACCTGGAGCAGCCTCCAACTAATCAACGCATCCTGTTGCTGTAACCTCCTCAAATTCTACAGCTCACTGTCTTTGTAATATCTTCCAGTATCTGCAACCCTCTCGATTTTTGTAACCCACTCCAGAACAGCACTCTACATCTCTGTGTAACTGATGGGAATGCTGTAAACCTGCCTTCAGTCCTCAGTAACTCTCTGAACTTCTGCAGCCCTACAACCCTCAGCATCTCTGGCTCCTCCAATCCCTATGCTTCTCCCTGGCTGTGTGAACTGATCCAGCCCCTTCAAACCTCCCTATCTCACTCACTCCTGCAGCTCCAACCTTTGTCCATGTCACTGTAATTCGAGCACCAACAATCCTCCCAGTCTCTATAAACTCCTGCAGCTCCAACTACAACCCCTACCTGTGTACTCTCCAGTCCTTCCAATCCTCCCTTTCTCTATCAACTCCTGTAGCTCCAATACTACCCCATCTGTCTACTCTCCAGTGCCTTTAACACTCCCTTTCTCGAAAAACTTCTGTAGCTCCAACTACTACTGTGTGCAATCTCAAATCCCTATATTCCTCCCAATCTCTGTAAATCCTTCAGAACTGATAATCCTTGACATCTTTCAGCCAGCCAACCATCTGATCTCTAACCACGAACACTGATCTCAAACCACCGAACTCTGTAACATCCTCCAGACTCTACAGCCCAGCTTTTCTCTATTGGCTTCTCTGGTAACTGTATTCCCCTTCATCTCCGGTTACAGATCCTTGCTCAGTGAAACAATGTCTCAGTACCAAATCTGTAAGAACACAAGAATCTTTGGTGTATCAATATATTTGTCTCATTTTCTAAATTTTAACGACTGCAAGTTCAACCTTCTTCACCTCTTCTTCTCAATATTCCTCCATTTTGAAGATCAGCCTGGTGAACCTTCTCTGGGCTGCCTCCAATGCAAGGATATTTTCCCTCCAGATAGGGGACCAAACCTGTTCACCGTATTCTCAGTGTGGACCGACTGGAGTCCTCTATATTTATTACAAGCCTTCCCTATTTTTATTCTCCATTCCCTTTGAAATCAATTCCATTTACATTCTCTATGTCCTTCTGTCCCTGTATGCTACCTTTCTGAGATTTATACACCAGGATTCCCAGGTTAGGCCATAGCGTAGCTTTCTGCAGTTGATCTGAAACCAAGAGCTGACAGCAATAATCACGAAAGTACTGGAATGTATGTTAAACGATATGCCAGAAATACTAACTGCACACTTAGAAACCTATGGAATAAGCGCAGTCCGTAAGACCATCATGTAAAGGGGTACAATTAGACCATTCAATCCATCAGGTCTATTCCACTATTCGATTGTGTATGAATTGTTTCTTAACCCCACTCTCTCACTCCCTGTAACCCTTGATCTCCTTATTCATCTAGAACCTGCTTATCTCTGAGTAAGATACACTGAATCACTTCGCATCCACAGTCCCATGAGGCAGTGAGTTCCACAGATCCATCACCCTCTGGCTGAATAAATTCCTCCACATCTCTATTCTAAAGGCTCCTCCTTTACTCTGAAGCTGTGCCCTTGGCCCCTCGTCTCTCCTGCTAGTGGAAACATCTTGCCCACGTCCACTCCATCCAGGCCCCTCAGTATTCTGTAAGTTTGAATGAGATTCTGCCGCCGCCTCTGAAACTTCATCAAGTGCAGACCCAGAGACTTTACCTGCTCCTCCTATGACACGAATGTCATCCCTGAAATCTTTCTTGGAAACCCATTTCTCGTACCCCTTCACATCTTTTGTTTAGACTCTTAATGAATAAAGTGTTGAGCGTAGTCCCAACACTGACCCCTGCGGAGCTCCCCCATCACCAGTTCCCATGGTGAAAAAGACTCCTTTCTTCACACTCTCTGCCTTGTGCCAATCAGACAAATCCTCTATCCATGTTCAACATATTGTTGTGAAACGGAAATGTCATTTCACACCCACTGCTGGATTTATTTTTCTGTCTGGCTGTAAACAGCAGAGTTTCCCCATTACCTTCCCATCTGTAATTCCCTGGAGAAGGTGGTGGGGAGCTGCCTTCCTGACCCATTGCAGTCCTTTGGGTGTAGGGACAGACACAGTGCTGGGAGGATGGAGCATGGCTTGGAGGGCACCTTGGAAATGCTGTTATTCCCGTGCACCTGGAGCTCCTGTCTTTCCAGGGTATAGTGGTTCCGGGTTTGTAAAGTGCCGTTGAAAGGGCCTTCCTGAGTGACCTCAGTGCTACTTGTAGATCTTTTATTCCTCCATTCATTCATGCACATGTGCTTTGTTGGCTGGGCCAGCATTTATTATTGATTTGGAGTTGTCCCTGAGAAGGTGGTGATGAGCTGCCTTCCTGAACCACTGCACCAGCCGATAGAACTGTTGTTATCCGTGTAGCCTCCAGCAGGCGCTACAACACTCCTCATGTCTCTAACTGCACACAGACAATGCAGCTCTCCCTTTTATATCTGGCATCCTCCCCGATTTATAACTCTTATAGTTCCTCACACTATCTCACCTCTTCCATTCCCATCTGTGCCTGAGATCTCTAAAATTTCTTTATTCTTGTTTAAATTTCTGATCACCTAAAATCTCTCCCTTTTTAAATTTGTAACCCCTTCAGCTTCTGTAACTCTCCATATAACTGTAATCAATGACAGCACAGGTTCCCTTCCTTAAATCTCGATAATTACAATGGTTGCGTGTGGTAAATCGGAACTTTTCATCCTCCTTATCTATCTCGGGACTTCCAGCCCCCACAATCCCACTATTTGGAATGCTCCCATTTTCTGCAAATCCTCATGTCCTGAGGGTCCTTGAACACCACCAGTGCTCCAAAAGTTTATACTCCCCCCAGTTACTGCAAGTCTTCTAACTCTGTAATATCCAACAGTCTCCAGTACCATACAACACTTGCTGGCTCTCAATTTGTATTTGTTGAAGTCTACACATCTCTGTAAGCAGCACAGAAAAAGTACTTTTGACTCTGCATAGCTCCGTCATGAACAAACTACTATCTCTATTTCCTTCGCCTTCTTCAGTGTCTGCAACTCTCACTGTATCTTCCAATAACCTGCTTTCGACACTGCAGGTCTGCCATGCTCCACAGATAACCTGTTCCAGCCCATATAGCTCACTCAATCACTGTAACACCCTCTGCTCTGTCTAATCCTCCTCTTCCCCACTGTCTTCCAGGCACATCAGCGATTCTGTAAGGCAGCAGTGCGGAATGGGATGTTATAAATCTTAGCTGAGGCTTGAGGCCTACCATTACCTGGGAGTCACAAAGGGAGAGAACCTGAGAGAGTGCAGCACAGAGCGGGAGAACATTAATCAGTAGCGAGGATCGAGGCCGACTAGGACTCGGAGTTGGAGAAGCAGCAGAGCAGGAGGCTCGAAATCAGCACCGAGTCACAGAGGGAGTGACCATGTGAGGGAGCAACTTGGAGCAGGAGCATGAGGCTCACTCACACCTGGGAGTTACAGAGGCAGCAAAGTGGGAGAATATAAATCAGCATTGAGGATCATGGCCTAATTGTGCCTGGGAGTCACAGAGACAGTGACCCTGTGAGGGAGCAGAGTGAAGTGGGAGCTGGAGGATTACACGTCCCTGGGAGTCACAGAGACGGTGACCCTGTGAGGGAGCAGAGTGGAGTGGGAGCTGGAGGATTACATGTACCTGGGAGTCAGAGAGATAACCTTCTGCTGCTGGGACGGGCCTGCACTGAGTTTGGAAGAAGTACAAGAGCCTTCACAGAAAAGGCTGTAAATTCATTGGCAGATAATACACCGTTATTAGCGCCTGTCAGTGAATTGGTAGAAGTTAGCAAATTTGTTTTTTCAACTTCTGAAATAAGGATTGAACTCAGAAATAAGAGGGAGAAGTGAAATTCTGAGCCAATATATTATATATTACCCTCAGTAAGCCACAGTTGTATAAGGGAGTTAACCAGATTGTTATTTTTTCCCTGATGTTAATTTAATTCTAAGTAATTAATTAAGTTACTCTCGACATGTTTCATTTTAAGACATGACAAGACATGTTTGTTCGATGGAAAATCTGTTCTGTTACGTTGGGAAGTCATAGCCCCTGCTCGTGTCCTAGATGAACACTGGGTCATGGAACTCAGATAGTAACTAGAGACTCTATGGGGCATCTGTGATACTGAGAGTTAGGTGGATAGCTCACACAGAGAGCAGATCACCCTGCAGACATGACAGCCAAGAAGAAGAAAGGGAATAGGGGACTAGACTATCCAATTAACTAGTACAGCCTGGACCGTATGTGACTTCACTTTCTCAATCAGCGTACCGTGGGGAACCCTATCAAACGCCTTACTAAAGTCCATGTATATGACATCTAATGACAGTCACTCAACAAGAAACTTTGTCACTTCCTCAAAGAATTCTGTTAAGTTGGCAAGACATGACATTCCCTGCTCAAAACTATGTTGCCCATCACTGATGAGCACATTTTCTTCCAACTGGGAATACATCCTATCCCTCAGTATTTCTCCAGCAGCTTCCATACCACTAACGTCAGGGTCGCCATTCTTAAACAAGGGAACACCATTAGCAATTTCCCAGTACTACGGGATTTCACCCGTGTTCAAAGATGCTGCAAAGATATCTGCTATGGTCCCACCTGTTTCCTCTCTCATCCAACATCCCATCCGGACCTGGGAACCTGGTACCTTAATGTCTTTTAGAATAACCAACACTTCCTTATTTCAGCTTGACCTAGAGGAATCAAGCATCCATACCTAATCTCAACATTTCTTCTTGGTGAATAGTGATATCACGTGCTCATTAATAATCTCACCCATTTCTTCTGACTCCATGCATAACTTTCCTCCTTTGTCCTTGAGTGGTCCAACCCTTCCTCTAGTTACCCTCTTACTATTGATATATGAATTAAAGTCTTTGGGATTTTCCAAAATCATGTTTGCTAAATATATCTCATGACCCCTTTTAACCCTCTTAATTCCTTGTTTCATATTGGTCCTACATTCCCGATTTTCTGCCCAAGCTTTGTCTGTCTTCAGTCGTCTAGACCTTATGTACACTTCCTTTTTCCACTAAGCTAGTCTCACAGTTTCACCTGTTATCCATGGTTCCCTAAACTTGCCATTCCTACCACTCATTTCCAAAGAAGCATATCTGACCTCAACTCTAATCAACCTCTCTTTAAAAGCTTCCCACGTATCAAATGTGGATTTACCTTCAAACAACTGCTCCCAATCTATATTCCTCAACTTCTGCTGAATTTTGGTATAGTTGGCCTTCCCCCAATTTAGCACTCTTCCTTTAGGACAACTGTTGTCTTTGTCCTTGCGTATTCTATAACGTATGGACTAGTGATCAATAGTCCCAAAGTTATCCCCAACTGAAACTTCAACCACCTGGCCAGGCTCATTCCCCAGCATCAGGACAAAAATGGCTCTTTCCTGAGTTGGACTGTTTACATACTGCTCAAAAATCCCTCCTGGCTGCTCCTTACAAATTCTGCTCCATCCAGTCCTCTAATATTAAGTGAACCCCAGTCAATGTTGCGAAAATAAAATCGCCTTTCACCACCACCATGTTGCTCCCACATCTTTCCATGATTGTTTCCATATTTGTACTTTCATCTCACGCTCACTGTTGGGAGGCCCCAATATTGTTTCTGCATCCTTCCTATTTCTGAGCTCTACCCTTATTGCCTCACTGTTTGAGTCCTCCATAGTGCCCTCCTTCAGCACAGCTGTGGTGTCCTCTTTGACCAGTAATGCAACTCCTATACCCCTTTTACCCCCTTGTTTATCCCACCTGAAGCATTGATATCTTGGGATATTTACTTGCCAATCATGCCCTTCCCTCAACCAAGTATCATTAATAGCAATAATATCAACTCCAAGGTACTAATCCAAGCCCTGTGTTTATCTGCACATACTACACTTCTTGCATTAAAACAAATGCACCTCAGATAACCTGTCCCTTTGTGTTCATCATCTACTCCCTGCCGACTCTTCCACTTACTCACGCTGTCTTCATTATCTATTTCCTTACAGGCTGCAGTTGTTATTTCCTTAATATCGACTCAGCTCCTCATTTGGTTCCCATCCCTCTACAACATTAGTTTGAACCCTCTGAAGCAGCATTAGTGAAAGTACCCCGAACGACATTATTTCCATTCCAGCTCAGGTGTAGGCTGTCCAATTTGTAATAGTCCCTCCTCCCAGATAACCAGTCCCAATGTCCCAAAAATTAGAACTCCTCCCTCCTGCACCATCTCTCATTCCTACTCTGACTAGCACGTGGCATTAGTAGCCATCCTGAGCTTACAACCTCTGAGATCCTACTTCTTAACTTGACTCCTAACTGCCTAAATTCTGTTTGTAGGACCTCATCCTGATTTTTAAAATCTATATCATTGGTGCCTACATGCACCATGAAAACTCGATATTCACCCTTCCCCTTCAGAATGTTCTGCAGTCGATCCAAGGCATTACTGTCCCTTGCACCTGGAAGGCAACATACCATTCTGGAGTCTTGACTTCGAACAGAAAAATGCTTATCTACTCCTTTTACAATTGAATCCCCTTTGACTTAGCCCTTCCAGTATTTTTCCCGCCCTTCTGAACAGCAGGTCCAACCACGGTGCATTTAACGGGGCTACTGCTGTCTTCTCCTGGTGAGCCATCTCTCCAAACAGTATCCAAAGCAGTATACCTGCTAAGGAGAGAGGTGTCCGCAGGGGACACCTGCAGTGCCTTCCTGCTCTTTCTCTGCTTTTGGTCACCAATTCCCTTTCTCCTTCAGCAATCCTAATCTCTGATGTGATCAGTTCACTGAATGTGCTATCTACAACCTCCTCCGCATTGTATGCGCTCCAAGGTGAGTCCATCGCCGCTCCAGAGCCATCATCGCGTCTATGCGTTCTTCATAAGAAGTGTCTTTGGTGCGAGGATCAGGGATGTCTCCGAGCATGCTCGGGGCATACTGAAGGGGAGGCTGAACAGCCAATGCTGTGGTACACATTGGTACCAATGACATTGGCAGGAAACGTGACAAGATCCTGCAAGGAGAGTGCAGGGATATGGACACACATCCTGCACGTGAACAGGGACAGCAGCTGTGTCCCTGAGCTCCCACAATGAGCAAATGGAGCATAACATGGCTCTGAGATCTCCTATCATGTTCACTCTAAAGCATAACTTGGTCTTAAATTAGATAAACGGAAAAGGAAAGGGTTTTCTTTAACTAATCACAGGATTAAAAAAAAAGAAGAGAAGCACCTTATCCACACAGTACAGAGTTCTTTTGCTTTGGTTAGATGAGGAGTTCGGGGTGGAAGACATTACACGTGTAGTGTCTCACGTTCAATCGCTGGCAAAATATGTCAGATCACTTACCCTCCCAGTGCACAATTCGTCCTCTCCCACTCCGCTCCTCGCTCTCACCGCTGCTGCAAATGGAGGCCTGATGCTCCAGGTAAGTCTGTTTTTAGTGGGAAATTAACCTTCCCAGAAACCCCCTGGTCCGAGCCCCTCACCCCCACCCCCCACCTCTCTCTAACTCCTCCCAAAAGATAATGCACAAAACATGCAAACATGTCTTTTATTCATGGATTGGCAAAGTGAACAAATGACAATTATGGACCAAACAAAAATAATTTAATGGATATTTGCTGTGGTTCTTGAATTACAAAATATTTGGATTTTTAATGAGAAAATAAATTCAGGTTTTTTTTTCAGATCTGAGTTGGATACGTTTTGATCAGTATGTGATCATCATTGGTGTCAAAACCAGAAGTTACTGGGAATGCTCAGAAGTACTGGCAGTATCTGTGGTGCGAAAGCAGAATCCATATATGGTAGTAGACTGGCTCTGGCCAGGTTAATACGCTCATAGTGTTCAGGGATGTGTAGGTTAGGTGTATTAGTCAGGGATAAATATAGAGTATGAGAATAGGCTAACGGGTCTGGGTGGGTTAATCTTTGGAGGGTCAGTGTGGGCATATTGGCCCAAATGGCCGTTTTCCACAATATAGGGATTCGACGATTCTACGCATTCTTCATAAAAAGTGTCTTTGGTGCGAGGATCAGGGATGTCTCCGAGAATGCTCAGGGCATACTGACGGGGAGGGTTTACAGCCAGTGGTACACATTGGTATCAATAACATTGGCAGGAAATGTGACAAGATCCTGCAAGGAGAGTGCAGGGAGATTGGCCTGAGTGGAAACGCAGGATATCCAGTGTTGTAATCTTGGGTTACTCCTCGTGCTAGGTGGAAGTGGGATAAGGAAGATGAAGAGAGAAAACATTAATATGTGGTTGAAGAACTGGTTCAGGAAGAGGGTTTCAGATTTATGGATCATTGCGATTTTGTCCAGGGCAGGTGGGACCTGTAAAAAAAAGACAGGGTCCATTTTAACTGGAGGGACACCAACATCCTGGCAGGGAGGTTTGATGATGCATCTTGTGTGGAGTTAAATGAATAATGCAGGAGACTGAAAACCAGAGCAGCAGGACAGCAAGTGAGCTGAAATTAGAGTTTAATAGAATAGACAGGCAGGGCCAGTCTAATGACTATGCTGAGGAAAATAATCATAGCAATTTTAAAAATGTGAGTGGAAATGATAGGTTCAGTATTATCGGAGATCAAAAAATAAGAATGGAATGTGTGGAGTGCACCAAACGTATTCAAGGAGATAAACCAATCCAATAGAACTTACGTAAATACCTTGTACCTGAATGCATGGAATATTTGGAAAAAATGACAGCACAAACAGAGTTATAACGATACGGCCTGGTGGGGCTTACAGAAAGGTGGTTACAGGAAGGTCAGTGTTGGGAAGTGAAATGTCCAAGTGTACTCATTACTCAGACAAGAACGTACAGCAGGTTGAGTTGCTGCATTGATTAAGAATGATATCAAGGCTGCATTGAAATGACATTAGCGCGAGGGACCAAAATGACAAATCAATTTGGATCCAAATAAAGCACATGGAAGCAAACCTGCTTCTAGGAATAATTTCATGCCACAATACTCCCATCCTCCAAACATACTTTCAAAAACCAGGGAATACCAATGGCTTGTGAGAAGGGCACAAAAGTGAGCAATCTGTGTATGCATATTGGCTTAATTACTCAATTTGGCAAGGGTAGCCTCAAATAACGATGCGCAGAATGTATGAGGGATTATTACTTAGAACAACAAACCAGAAAACTGGCTTTTAGATTTGGTGTGAATAATAAGGAAGGAGTGATAAATCATCTTATAGTAGAGGATCCTCTAGAAAGAGTGACCGTAACATGCTGGAGTTTCACATTCAGATTCAAAGATACAAGGGTTTTAGTATCAGGCAGTGATAATTATGTGGAAGGATTGGCCTGAGTGGACTCGAAAAAATAACATTGAAGGGCAGAACATTTGAAGAACAATGGCAAATACTTAGGAAGATAGTACAAACACATCATTTAAAGTTTATTCCTGAGTGGAAGAGGAATTGTGAAAAAAGATAAAACGTCATTCACACCTTAACAAAGAAGATTATGATAAGATGAAAGTGATGTCCTGGTGGTATTATCGCCAACTGCAGATTCAGCGAGCAAGATCATATTCTAGGAACTCAGATTCAAATGCCACCATTGCAAATGCTGGAATCTAAATTCAACATCAATCTGCAATTAAGCTTTACAGATTAATGGTGAGATCACTTTCACTTCAAAATTATGTCTCCTTTGTATTGAGCACTCGAGTAAGGGGAAGAGCTGCTCTCTGTTCAAACTGTCCATAAACCTCATGCTCTTAAATACCTCAATCAGGAACCCCTTCAACCTCCTCTGCTTCAAAAACATCTAACCCCTCATCATAGTTTGAGTATTCTCTCGTCTTGTTACTTCTGAAATGTATCACCTCACATTTATCAGTCAAATCTCATCAGCCATTGAACTAGCCACCTGAACAAACCATTTATATCATCTTTAAACTAACATGTTCCTCCTCACTGTGAACCACCCACCTAACCTTTGTGTCATCCATAACATTATTTATCATTCCCCCCAAAATCCATCCCTCACATTCTCATCATCATCACTTATGAAGCTCACAGATAAGACTTGTCTTATGTCTTCTGTTCTTCAGATGTTGTTCAAACGAGAAGAATTAAGAATTTCAGTCTCTTGTTCTTCCTATTTTTGGTGCATTTACAGCAGTGGAGGTCCTTTTATGAGAGAGCCACAGATTTGTTTTGGACATGCAGCTGAATTCTCCTTTTATCCTATTCTTCTCTGTATGTTTCATTCATAATGCTTGCATGTGTTTAATATTGGACTAGGTCGGGCTTACTTCATTTGCAACATTTGTATTTTACGTGGACCTGGATAATTTTCTTTGTAATATTCCCTGCAATACTCAGAGCTGAAGGAATTTTTCATCTGCAGGATGGGCTCATATGATTGCTTGAAAGAGCTGGAGAGATGAGGCTAAAGATTAAATTAAATGCTGCACATATACACACGGTAGTAGATCAAATCATATCGCCAAGTCTACCCTGCATTTGAAACAAATTATTAGAACATATGCCCACTCTTCTTTAAATTGTAAAAAAAAGTTTTAATACGTGTTCTTAGAGCAGTATGGATTTTACAGCTGCTCGTGGGATTGCATGCATAGCTAAAGATTAATTATAGTTTTTTATTCAATTTAATATAGTTCATATAGTTTATTAATATAAGATTATTTTTCCAATTTGTTTTATTAAAATTCAAAAACAAACCAAAAAAACAAGCAAAATAATTTTTTTCTCGAACGAACATTGTTTTAACGAGCTTTTCAAGGGGAGGGGGGGATTTACAAAACAAACTAGAAAAGTCTATATATGTTTCAAAAGTCATCGTCTTTAGTTTTAAATGCGAAAGTTTTTTTTTGTTTCAAAAACTATTTTTAAATCGGAAGATGTGCCTTTATTCTGGAGAGTCCGATACGCGTTCAGCTCTGGAGAAGACCTTTTTCTTCGAGAAATTTATTGAAGAGGAATATTTTTTGTTGGGTTAGTTTTCCAAATGGTTGATATTATTTATTTTTTATATGTTTGATAAGTATACGGATGTATTTTCTATTTTAATGTCATGAAAAATTCTGTTTATAGGCATAATAATATTAAGGCCAGATATATAAGTTAGAGAGGGAGATATCTGGAAGTTGTTATGCAACAAAATCAGTCAGATAGCTGGGTGACTGTCAGGACAAGTAAGAAGGTAGTTCAACAATCTCCGGTGGCTATTCCTCTATCAAACAGATGTCCAGCTTTTGGAATTGATGAAGGGGTTAGTCTCTCTGAGGAAAATGGAAGAGCCATCGGTTATTGGAATGTTGGAAAAATTCTTATGCCTAGGCAGCGTTTGAGAAGATTTTGTATATTTATTGGGACAGGGATCTCTCCTTTCAAGGGCATAAACAGGAGATTCTGTGGCAGTGAGTGAAAATTTAGGATAGTTTATTGGTTTCGCGGTACTAGGATTAAGAACGTCTCCGAAGGTCTCAAGCATATTGTTAAAGGTGTGATTTAGAAGCCAGAAATTATTGTATATATTGGTATGAATGACATTTTTAGGGAAAAGATTAAAACAGTCCGGAGGGAATTACAGAGGTGATGTAGAGGATTAAAAAGAAAACCTTAAAATAGCAATTTCTGGTTTGCTCCCAATGATAAATTCAAGCGGGGAAGGGAAAATAAAGGTTAAAGGAGAAAAATCAATGCATGAAGAGCTGCTGTGTTGTTGACCGATTCAGATTTTTGGGAGATTGGAAAGTCTTTTGGAATAGAAAAGGCCTGTTCCAAAAGGATTGATCTAATCTAAACGGGAAAGCCACCGATATCTTCACAGGGAGATTTGCTCATCCTATAAAGGCAGACTTTATATTGACAGAGGATGCAAGTGGAGGTACTCTAAGTAGCAGTGTAAATTGTTGCATGGCTGGAGAAATCTCTGAATATGATGAGAACATGCCAGTTAGAAAAGAAAGATGAGAGAATCAGATTATATAGTAATTCTGAAGAACTAAAATGCATTTACTTTAGTGCAATGGGATTTACAGAGAAGGCTAATCTCCTCAGCGCATGTTTCAGAACATGGGATTGGGATATCAAAGCTATTATAGGAACTTGGGTGAAACATGTTCAAGATCTTTCAATAAGAACAGGCAAGACGGTAAAAGAGGAGGAGGTGTGGTCTTTTTAGCCAAGTATAGTATAATGCTGGCTCTGAGAACTTTTGCTGAGGACTCGTCTACTGATGTAGTGTGGGCTGAGGTTAGAAACAGGAGAGGAGAGGTCACACTGCTTGAAGATTTTTTTTGTAGCCTCTGCAGAGTTCCAGGGAGGTGGAAGTGAGGATTATCAAAATTATTCTGAGTAGGAGTGAAAGAAACAGTGCGGTCGTTATGGGGGACTTTAACTTTCCTAACATTGACTGGAAATGCTATAACTCTCGTACATCGGATGGATCAGTTATTGACCAACGTGTACAGGAGAGTTTCCTGACATAGTATGTCGAAGAGCCGACAAGAGGGGAGGCCACAATGGATCTGGTGCTTGGCAGTGAGCCAGGCCAAGTGTTTGATTTAGTTGTAGTTGAACACTTTGGAGAGAGTGACCATAATTCAGTTGTGTTTAGTTTAGCGATGGAAAGGGATAGGTACATGCCACAGGTCAAGAGTTATCGATGGGTAAGGGCAATTATAATGTGATTAGACAAGAATTAGGATGCATAGAATGGGGTAGCAAAATACAGGGGATGCAGACAGTGGAAATGTGGAGCTGGTTTCAGGAACAGTTATTGTGTGTCCTTGATAGGTCTGTCCCTGTCATACAGGGAAGAAGTGATAAGGTAAGGGAACCATGGTTTACAACAGAAATTGCATCTTTTGTTAAGAAGAAGAAGGAGGCTTATGTGTTGATGAGGCAAGATGGTTCAGATGAGGCGATGGATAGTTACAGATCAGCTCGGAAGGATTTAAAGAGAGAGTTAAGAAGAGAATAGAGAGGACACTAGCAGTCTTTAGCAAATAGAATAGAGGAGAACCCTAAAGCTTTCTAGAGGTATGTGAGGAATAAAAGGATGATTAAGGTGGGAATATGGCCAGTCAAAGACAGAAGCGGGAAGTTGAGTGTGGACCTTGTGGCGATCAGAGAGTTGCTAATTGGACATTTCTTATCGGTTTTCACTCAGGAAAAGGAGAAGATTGTCGAGGAGAAGAATGAAGTATGAGATATTAGACTAGAAAAAATCGAGGTTAGTTACGAACAGGTGTTATCAATTCTGGAAGGAGTGAAAATAGAGAAACCCCCTGGACTGAATGGGATTTATCCAAGGATTCTCTGGGAAGCTACGGAGGAGATAGCAGAGCCTTTGGCTTTGATATTTGAGTCATCATTGTCTACAGGTTTGATACCAGAGGACTGGAGGATTGCAAATGTTGTGCCCTTGTTCACGAAGGGTCGTAGAGATGACCCAAGCAATTATAGACCAATGAGCCTTGCTTCTGTTGTAGGAAATGTTTTGGAAAGGATTATAAGTGATAAGATTTAAATCATCTAGTAAGCAACAATTTGATTTCAGATAGTCAATATGGTTTCATCAAAAGCAGGTCATTTCTCACAAATCTTATTGATTTTTGTTTGAGAAGGTGACCAACCATGTAGGTGAGGGTAGGGCAGTTGACGTGGTATACATGGACTTCAGTAAAGCCTTTGATAACGTTCCACATGGTAGGCTGTTGGAGAAAATGCAGAGGCGTGGAATCGACGGTGATTTAGCAGTTTGGATTTGAAACTAGCTTTCTGAAAGAAGGCAGCGAGTGGTGGTTGATAGAAAATATTCAGCCTGGAGTCCGTTTACTAGTGGTGTGCCACAAGGGTCTGATTTGGGACCACTAATGTTTGTCATTTTTATAAATGACTTAGACGCAGGCACAGGTGAATGAATTAGTAAATTTGCAGACAACACTAAAGTCAGTGAAGTTGTGGGCAGTTTGGAAGAATGTTACAGGTTGCAGGGGACTTGGATAAACAGCAGAATTGGTCTGAGAGGTGGCAAATGGAGTTCAATCCAGCTAAATGTGAGGTGATGCACTTTGGGAAGAATAACAGAAAGGCAGAGTACTGGGTTAATGGAAAGATTCTTGGTAGTGTGGATGTGCAGAGTGATCTTGGAGTCCATGTAAATAGATCCCTGAAAGTTGCCACCCAGGTTGATAGTGCTGTGAAGGCGGCATACGGTTTGTTAGGTTTCATTCGTAGTGGGATTGAGTTCCGGAGCCGCAATATCATGCTGCAACTATACAGAACGCTGGTGCGGCGATATTGGAATATTGTGTATAGTTTTGGTAGCCCCATTACAAAAAGGATGTGGATGTCTTGGAAAAGGTGCAGAGGAGATGTACCAGGATGCTGCCAGATCTGGAGGGAAGGTCGCATGAGGAAAGGCTGAGAGACTTGGGTCTGTTCTCATTGGAAAAAAGAATGCTAAGAGGGAATTTGTTAGAGACATACAAGATGATCAGAGGATGAGATGGGTAGACAGTTAAAGTCTTTTTGCTAGGATGTTGACGCCAGCATATATGAGGGGACATAGCTACAAATTGAGGGGTGATAGATTTCAGACAGATGTCAGAGACAGGTTTGTTTCACAGAGCGACGTAAGGGCTTGGAATGCCCGACCTGCTAATGTAATCAACTCAGCCACATTAGGGGGATTTAAGCCATCCTTAGATAAGCACAGTGATGATTTTGGGATAGTGTAGGGAACGAGCTGAGAATACTTCAAAGGTCGGCGCATCATAGAGGGCCTAATGGCCGATTCTGCGCTGTATTGTTCTGTGTTCTATGCTTTTTGTTCTAAGAGTGGTAATTCAATCTTCCAGGTGTTAGATGCTATAGAAAGGACAGAAAAGGAGACATGGGGTGGAGGAGCAGTGGGGGGCAAGGCTGTCAGTTTTGATTAAGGAATAAATTATTGCTCTAACTAGGGGAGATATTACTAAAAATGTGTTCAGTTAAAATATATGGGTAGAAATTTAAGATAAGAAAGTAAAGAACACTTTGAAGAGATTGTGCGAAGTGCTCCTTTGTGACAAATCGTCCAGTGCAGATATATTGGTAGAAATTAAAAGTCAGAAAGAAAAGAACATGTTGATGGAATTGTACTCTATGCTCCCCAATAGTAAGGAAGAAATTAAGAACAAATATGTAGGGAGATCTCAGATATATGTAAACTTAATAAGATTGTAATAATGAGGGGATTTTAAATTTCCAAAACTTGACTGTTACTACCTTCGTGTTAAAGGTTTGGACGATGAAGAATTTGTCAAATGTGTTCAAGAAAATTTTCTTTATCAATATGTGGTTGCTCCAAATAGAGAAGGAACAAAATTAGACCTTATTTTGTGCAATATCAGGGCAAGTGACTAAAGTAAAAGTGGAGGAATATGATGGCTGTTGCGAACATAACTCTATTCATTTCAGAATGGTTATGGAAAAGGATAAGCCTTCCATTAATATTATCTTTTTAATTGGAGTACCATAAACTTTAATGGCATGAGACAATGACCTTCCAAGTTTGATTGAAGGAGATTGTTAGCAGGTGAAGAGAACGTGTGACTCGTGGAAGACATTCAAAGGTACGATGATGAGAACTGAGAGGCATTATGTTCTTGTTAGTGTGAAGGGTAACTCTGATAAGAATAAGGAACAATGGATGACTAAAGGTATTGAAGCTCTTCTCAAGAATAAAAGGGAATCTTAATTTAGATATAGACAACTTTAATCAATCGAATCTCTTAAACTATATAAAGCGTGTTGGACATTACTTCGAGAGAAATGAGGAAAGCAAAAAGGGGACATGAGATAGCATGGACAGATAAAGTTCAGAATAAACTAAATATATTGTACAAATATGTTAAGAGCAAGAGGGTAACCAGGGAGAGGGCAAGGCCTCTTAAAGATTAAGGAGGACATCTTTGTGTTGTACCACAGCAGATGGGGAATACAATCATTCCATTCCCAGTGCATCAGACAGCGGCAAACACACACCATTGTCTGCACCTCACAATCATCCAGATTGAACTCTCTCTGCTATTTGTCAGCCTATTGACCCATTTGATCAAGATCGTTTTGTAATCTTAGAAAGGCTTCTTCACTGTCCACTGTGCCACCAGTTTTGGTGTCATCCGCAAACTTACTAACCATGCTCTTTATATTGTCATCCAAATCATTTACATAAATGACCGAACAATGAAATCCCAGAATGAACCTCTGTGGAACACTGCTGGTCACATGCCTCAGTCTGAAAAGCAACCACCCACCATTCCTCTCTGTGGCCTGTTGTGATGCCAATTGAAAGTGTTGGAGATAAACTCAGCAGTTCTGGCAGCATTGGAACAGAAAGAAACAAAATTAACTATCTTGAGACCAGTATGACTTGCTCAGAACAGGTTCGTATCGACCTCAATCCGTTAACATTGTTTCTCTCTCCATATCCTGCCTTATCTGTTGCACCTCTCTACTATTTTGTGCTTGGATGTCTGATTTCCATTATCTCTAATCTGTTACTTTTCTGGATGGGTCTAGATGTTATATTTGAACAATTTGCTCCATTCCTGTTCCCGTGACTTGTGCCGGTGACACTTGTATTAAACTGGATTCTGTTTCTTCTTCAAGATCTAAAAATAACTTTTTTTGCCAAGGTCCACTTAAATGCGTGAATCTCAACACATTTATTTTGATTTGAAAGACATTTTAGAGATAGCTACACTTTATGAAACAAAAAATGTGTTGCTGGAAAAGCGCAGCAGGTCAGACAGAATCAATGGAGCAGGAGAATTGACGTTTCAGGCATAAGCCCTTTTCCAGCAACACACTTTTAAGCTCTGATCTCCAGCATCTGCAGTCCTCACTTCCACACTTTATGAAACAACAGGAATAGATTATTGATGATAACATCATTCATGTCCTTTATTAATAAGCTTGTCCTCACATGCTCTGAAAGCTTTTAAATACATTTCGCAGATTAATTACAGCAAAGGTGGTGGTCACTCAGACTATTATCTCAATACCAGTTCTGAATGAGCAATATACCCACTCTTATTCTGCAGTAACTCCCTGTAACCCCACTCATGTTGTTATGTGTCTGTTTTTTTAATTCTGAATATCCTGTTCAGATAAACAATCTTATCAACCTGTATAGCCTATGATTGAATACTCTATATGTAAATTATAATTCCATCCATCACGTTTAAAATTGCCTTTTCTATTCACATTGTCGTTCAGCATTCCATCGCCCAAATGTCATCTGTTCTATCACTCTGCATTGCATTTCATTCCATTTGTGAGAAAGAATGAGGGTTGATTGGGAGATGTTACTGTACTCCCCTCATGTCTGCTCAGCCACTGGCTCCAGTCCTTTCTGCCTCCTAGCCAATATCAGATTCGTTCCATCCCTGATGCATTAATCCTTGGGTTTTAATGAACAAGGTTGTTGCACATTGTTAAGGACAAGGCCAGACCCCTCAAATATTTTGAAGCACGTAACCCAGACCATAACTGTGGTATTTGAAGGTAAGTATACAGTCCATATTCAATGAGGGAATTAGCTGGTCACACTGCCGAGTTTTTAACAAACAGCATTTATTTACGAAATTACGGAATGAAACAAAATGAACCGAAAACAGAATACCGAACAACCCATCCTATCCGAACCCAACAGGCTATCCCCACTAAAGGATGCTGTTCCAAAGTACATGCAACAATCCCAAAAAAAACCCTTAGCATAAAGAGTAAAAATAACTCAAAACGCTTACATGTTACAAAATCGGAAGGGCAGAAGGGGAGGGATAGTGTCCCGTTTCAACAGTGACCCTTACTCAACTAACCCCTGAACTGAACTGACCTGCACAACCAGAGAGCTGGCCACGCGCCCTTCATTGTGTCAGTTTTACTTGAAAGACTTGAAAGCCTTCTGCCTGAGGAATTATCTGTTCGGTATAAACAAAAGGGCCCCCGGTGAAACATTCAAAATTCAGGAATGTTGGAAACTTGGGTCGTTTATAACGTCTCTGGGAAAAGAAAATCAAGGACAAGAAAACCTTGTAAAGGGACCAGCTTTGTGACAACATGTCACATTTGGCTTTGGACAGAGTTTAAAAAATGTAAGACTTACTGAATGAAGCCAATCAAATGTATTAATGTGTTTGTGAATTTATATAAAACAGTGCAGAAACGCATTGTGTGTTGAAGATACAAAATTGCCTTATTGCAACGAGAGAAATACCCAGGCAAATCCACACTTCTTGTGTAATGGAGTGCAAATATGCCCACTGGAAATCTATTGGTTGATACCTGTTCTAGTGGAGGAGAGATCAGCATCGTAACGTCTTGATTATGTTTTTTTTTGGTGGGGGCAGGGATGTGGGGTTCAGGTGGTTACAGTATTGCAAACAGACAACACATCAGTGTTTCATTGTGTAATATTCTGAATAAGGTTCTTGTCTGTTTAAAAATCTGTAGTCAACCTCGTTAAAGTACTCCGGGTAATTTTCATTGTACACTTACCGACACAAGTTTCAAAGTTATGCTCTGGGATGCCTGCTTAAGAATGCTCTGTGTGGTCTAGCCATAATATCTCGAAGATGGAAGATGCCTCCTTGGGACTTGGTACAAACTAATCACTTTCCCTCCTCATGGTCAGCAAACCACGTTAACATAACAAATGTGCACCAATAGCAATGGAGCCAGGAGGGAAAACATGGAGCAGTCTGTCTTTGCAGTCTATACCTCATTGGTTTCACGTGTTGCAGGATCAATGACATCCTCGTATTTCAATGTAACAGTTAGGAGGGACTGGATGGCCTCTTCTGATCATGAGTCAGTGTCTCGAGGGACAAAATGTCTTACTCCTGGCCTGAGGGCAGAGGTTCAAGGACTTCAATGGGCAACCCATGGTTCCTGCCTACCAGCATGTTGTGCTGACTCGACTCTATCTTCCTGAATTATAGGAGACAAACAGGAGGAGGGAAGAACACAGCAGCATCATGAGATATGAAAGTCAAAATTTAAGGTAAAACAGTTCTTCAGGACTGGGAGTGGGAGGTAGTGGGAGCTGCAGATAAAGAGGGAAGGGAGTGGATGGAATGGGGAGAGCAGCGGGATGGTGAGGTATGGATACGTGGACACAGCTGATGGATGCAACTTGGTTGGGCGATGAGAGGGATGAATCCAGTTGGGAGCTGGAAGGCGGAGTGGTTAGGTGGAATGGAAGGGAGGAGTATGGGCAGAAAATGGAGTAAGGAGATGGGTAGTAAGGTTATTTCAAACTGGAGAACTCAATGTTACATCTTCCAGGTGGTAGGCTTGCCAGGCAGATGAACAGTTGTTCCTCAAATTTGCGGTCTGCCTCACCAAGGCAACAGAGGAGCCCAGGGGTGATAATGTCGGAAAGGGAGTGGGAAGGGGAATTCAAATGGGCGGTGACTGGGAGGTCAGGTTGGCCCCTGCAGGCCCGGCTGTGATGCTCGGTGAAATGTGCACTTAGTTTATGTTCGGTCTCCCCAGTGTAGAAAAGACCACATCGGGAGCATCTGATGCAGTAAGCTCAGTTGGAAGAAAGGCAGGTGAACCTCTGTCTAACCTGCAAGTACTGTTTGAAACCCTTTAAGGAGGTGGAGGAGGTGGTGTGCCAGCAGGTGATGCATCTTTTGCGGTTGCAGGAGAAGGTACCTGGGGGTTATGGGGGAGATTGGTGTGGAGTGTGGCAGGATAACGATGGGGACAGTCTTGTGGGAGATGTGCCAGGTGGTGGGATCCAAACCTAGTTTCCTGCATCTGATGCACCCGATGTGGTCTCACTGCATCAGGAAGACCAAATGTAAATGAAGTGAATGATTTGAGAGTATTGCAGTCAGGCATCTAAGGGCTGACCTGACCTCCCAATCACTTCGTATTTCAATTCTCTCCCCCCACCCCCCGCCAATCCCTTTCTGACATGGCCATCCTTGGCCTCCTCCATTGCCACAATGAACCAAACCAAAAACTGGAGGAACAAGACCTCATATGTCACTTGTACAACCTCCACCCCGGGGATTCAACATTGAATTCTCCAATTTCAAATAACCTTCCTTCTAATCCTATGATTCCCTTCCCAGGCCTTCCCCTCCTTGCCTTCATCTGATCAACACTTGATCCAGCTACCAACTGGATTCAGTCCCCCCATCACCAACCGGCTGATACCCTTTATCTGTGTTCACTTATGCCCATCTCGCCACTCTGCCTCCTCCTCCTTCACCCGCCCCTTTATCTATAGATCCCTTTACTCCTAACCCCAGTCCTGATGAAGAGTTATATCCTAGGCGTTGACTTCTCAACTTCTTGACGCTGCCTTGATTATTCTGTTCTTCCAGTCTCCTGCGTGTCTATTTTGGATTCAAAGCTGCTGTATTTTTTTAATTGTCTTCTTGTGGAATAGGCAGGAGAGAGGAAATGCGGTCCACATGTTTTTATCCAATAGTTTTGAAGGGCTGAATGGCTTTCTTATATTACTGTGAAACCAGCTAGAGTTGCAGTAAGGGTTCCTTCTTTATAACCATGGAGATGCTTAGTGCCCAGCAGTACTTTTGATTAATGTTACCTATACATTAACAGCACAAGCTTGAATGTTGTCCAGATTTGATACTTTAGTACCTTAGGAGGTTACTCATTGTTCTGAACATTATATAATCTTCACAGAACATCCCCACCTCTGATCGTATGACAGAGGGAAAGACATTGATCAAGCATCTGATGATGTTTGTGCCGAAGAAGCTATCCTGCGATTGCCCACAGAGATATCCAGGGACTGAGAGGATTGATGTCCTCCAGCCCCATTGTGTTCTGACTGATCCAACCAGTGGGGAGTTTACAACTGATTCCCATCAAGTTCAATTTTGTTCAGTCTCCTTGACACCTTGCTCAGTCAATTACTGCCATGATATCAGGGCCAATCACACTGATGGTGTGTTCATATCTTTTGTTCATATCAATTGAACAAGATATATGTGTGGGGAGCGTTTCCTTCTCTCAGATGGTAGTGAGGGTTGGGACCAGACAGTTAGGGGAGGCTACATCACTGAAATGTTTGGTGGGTGCGAGTGGGTGTCAATGGATTTTGACACATCTGAGAGTCGAGGGCTGCAAAGAATTGGGCATTAAAGAGAAATTGCGTCCAAAATCTTCTCTACTTTTATATTGATTGTCCCTAAGATATCACGGCTAACTTCCTCAAGTTCCCAGTATTCATGCATTTCTCCACGGTAACCGTAGAGTAGAAATATTCATTGAGGACTTCACCCATCTCTTATCGTTTCACACGGACTTGTCCACTTTGATCTTTGAGGGGTTTTATTTTCTCTGGAGCTATTGCTTTTTCTTTTAATTTATTTAAAGTATGTTTTTGGATTCATCCTAATCTTCTCGGCCAAGCCTCCTTATTGCCCCCTTTTCACCCGACTGATATCCTTCTTTCATAGATTCCTGTATCTCTTATATACACCCTGGGGTTCCCTTGATCCAAGCCGCTTGTACCTGAATCTGTGGACTGGTTTTGTCCCTCTCCATAACTCTTTGAAGATTAATATAACTGTGGTTACTGTCCCAAAGTGCTCCCCCACTATTAACTCAGTCACCTGTCGTGCCCTATTTCCTAAGAAAATTTTGAATTTTGCCCCTTCCCGAGTAGGACACTCTATATACTGCTTGAGGAAACTTTCCTGACGCATTTACAGATTTTATCTCATCAAATCCCTTAACGCTCAGGCAGTTCCAGTCCATGTTAGAAAAAGAAATCACCAATTAGGATAACCCTATTGCTCCTGCAGGTCTCCCTTCTCTCCCTGCATATTTGTTACTCTCATTCCGGTTGACTATTTGGGGGCAGATAGTACAACCCCAATGACGTCACTATCCCCTTCCTATTTCTTACCTCCACCCACAAAGCCTCACTCGGTGATCCATCAGTTATTTCATCTCTGATTACTGCTGTTGTACTCCCCTTAATCAGAAGTGCAACTCCCCTCCCCTCCTTCCACCATCTCTGTCTTGTTTAAAGCACATGTAACCTGACACATTAAGCTGGCAGTCCTATCCATCACTTAGCCATGTTTGTGTAATAGCTATAATATACCAGTCCCACCTATTTATCCATGCCCTGAGTTCATTGGCCTTACCTGGAGCCTTTTTGCATTGAAATAGATACAATTTAATCCAAAAGGCTGTACTTTCTCTTTGTCGTTTTCCAGTTTAATCTCACTGATTTCGGATTACTGTATCTCCTTTCAGCCTCGCACTTGCTTCCCTGCTCCTGAGCATACCACCTCCTGCCAATCTATTTTAAACATTCCCTTGTAACAACAGCAAAACTGGCCGCCAACATATTGGTGCCCCCTTCAGTGCAAGTCACAGACGGTAATCTCCCTGTCAGGAGGTTACCACTGTCAAGGTTGTTTTTAAAAAAATGTTTCTCGTAGCGCTCTGCAATCACGCTGCCGGGCCTCGTCCCTATTTCTACGGGTATCATTTGTGCCAACGTGCATAATGATTTCTGGCTGATCAACCTCCCCCTTGAGAATGTTCTGCAGCCACTTGGAGACATCCTGGACCCTAGCACCTGGGAGGTAACCCACCATCCTGGATTCCCGTTTGTGGCCACATAATCTCCGATCTGTCCCTCTTTAACAATCGACCCTCCTATCTCGAACCTCCTGTTTACCTTTACCCTTTCCCGCTGTGCCCCATAGCCAGTTGTAGTACCACCAACCTGGCTACTGCTGCTTTCCCCTGAGCGGTCATCGCCCCCAACAATCCGAAATGGTCTACTTGTTTTCGAGAAGAATAGCCACAGGGGATTCCTGCACTCCCTGCCTAGAGTCACCCATCTATTCTCGTCACAAATTCTGTTATCTGTATTTGTCAGTGAGAGAAACTATTGTCTTCAGTTCAATTGCAGTCTCCTTTCATTACCCATGAATTGCAGACCACTCCCTCACAAACATCTGCGAACAAGACTGTGCACAACCTCGAGATCCCTTTTTGCACTGAACTGATTTATGTATCGTGTTATCTCTGTTACCAAGCCTGTCCACTACCAGCTCCTAATGTCCCCCATCTTCATCTCTGTGTCAGTGCTGTTGCTGAACAAACCATTGGCTGCACGTTGGTAAAATTCAGACTTAATGTTTCAAGCTCTCTGCTGACCACTTTTCCAATTACAAATATTTCAGTCACAGAATTGTTCTTGTCTCGGACATTACTTCATGATTAGGACATTGTATGAATGTAGGAATGTCGCTGGATGCATTTCAGAAGCAAAGCCTATTAAACGAAAGATATTGTTTCAAGTGATTTGTTTCACGTCCGACCACAGCTGATGACAGAACTTCAATACAAAATGATAAGAATTGGAATAAAAGTGATTTTCACGAAAACAACCACAAAACCAACACTTTGTCTGAAAACCTTCCTGTTTTACTGATCACCTTCGATAAAAAAATCTAATGTTATTACCCGGTGTGGGTTAAGTGAGACTTCGGCCCTGTGACAATGTGCTTGACTTTATATTGGCTTGTGGAATGGCCTCACAATCAGGGCAATTATGATGGTCACCAAATGCTGCCCTTGGCAGAGATGCCAACATCCCACGAAATAACAAAAATGAAGGTGAAACCAAATAAAGGAAGATACTGAAAATCTAAAATTATAGAAAGAAATGCAAAGAAATGAACAGAAAGTGATGGGAAACTTTCCTGAACAGAAAGCAGCTGGAAAAGAAGGTGATTGATACCATTGACAGGGAAGTCTGCTTTGAAGGAGCGAAGGAATCAATAGAGAAAGAGATACAGAAGAAAAAAGAGCAAACAAAGAGAATGATGATCAGCTGGGCTGGAAATAAAATGTGAGATTCACCTCATTTATTTCTCGCTTATCCCATCTTCCTGAATATCATACCCTTGTAAATACAGGTATACCCCCCGCTTTTCAAAAGTTCGCTTTTCGCCACTTCCCTTTCCGAATGACCTCCATCAGACCCTTGTTTTGCTAACCAAAAGAAATCCGAAGAGGATTTTCACTTTTACGAAGAAAGGCAAATTTTTTCCCATACAAATTAGTGCTACTGCTCTTTACACCATATCGTAGGAACACTTTACTTACAGATAGCGAGGGAAACCTGTATTAATCTAAGATCATGTTTAAAGCGATTTGGCACCCCTGTCTTCCCTGAGTGTGGTCATCTTCTTATATTCATTAATGGGATATGGGTATCTCTGACTGCCAACATTAGTCCACTTTCCCAGTTGCTCTTGAGAAGACCGTGAGCCACTGCAGTCCACGTATTTGATCTGATTTGATTTGATTTAATTTAATCAAATGTACAATGGAAAGGTTCTTTTGCAAAGAGTGCAGGCAGATGATAGTAAATAAGAAAGCAGAGATCATAGGGTACTTAGAGTGAGGCATACAAGGTTACAGCTTCACAGGAAGTGGGCAAAGCAAGATCGATCTTAGCAAGATTAATATTATATGAAAAGTTAGAGATGTTAATTCGTCAGTCTAATACTGGGAGGGAAGGAAGTGTTCCTGAGCATATTGGTCCATGTTTTCAAGCCTCTGTGTCTCCTCCCTGTTGTAAGAGGTTGTAGGAGATCATTACTGTTTTGGAAGAGATCTTTGATGTTGCCAGCCTTTCTGCGACAATGACAAGTATAAATGGATGGAAGGCTATCTTCTGTGATGGTCATGGCTGTTCACACAACCGTCTGTAGTTTCGTATGGTCCTGGGCAGAGTAGTTACCATGTAAGTCCATTATGCACCCGAATATAATGCTTTGAGTTGCCAGTATCGAGAGCAGTGGGAGACGGGCTGTTCCAAAATAGTTAGATGTAACAATTGGCTGTTAAATGGATACCCACATTCTGGTTGCTGTTTTGACAACAATTTAAATTTAACCAATAAATTTAAATTCTGTCCACGATACCAAATCCTAGTTGAGTTAATTGTATCGCCAACACCGAACCAATGAGCCATCACCTGCTTCAAACGAATAGAGAAGCCATCACTGTCACAACGAAGGAGAAAGAGGCAGAAACAAAGGGAAGGAGAGAGAGAGAGAACGCAGCGAGGGATATAGATGGACAGTCAGTGAAAGAGAGAATGGAAACAAAACAAGGAAATAAGCAGTCACATGGGCAGGGAGCAGGGAAGTGAGATACAAAGCACATAGGGAGCTGGGGTTGGGGAATTGGAGGTGCTGGGGGTGAGGACCAGAGAGATCTGGGAGTGAACACTGGTGGGAGCTGGGAAGAGGGAGGTGAGGGTTTATTTTGACCTGTACCAAGATGTCCAGACAGATCATAGTAAGCAATGATGTACAGAACAATGGCTGTAAAACATGTCTGGGAGGCATACAGGTTACGCTGCACAGGGTGTTCGCTAGGCGAGATCAACATGTACAAGATCAGCATTATCTGAGATTAAAGAATCCATTCATCAGTCTAATAACAGCCGGGAAGAAGCTGTTACTGAACCTGCTGATCTGAGTTTTCAAGCTTATGTACCTTTTCGCCTGATGGAAGAGGTTGTGGGAGATCTTCACAGGCATGTGATGGGTCTTTGGTAATGTTAGATCTAAGAAAATTCGAGTACAGGAAAAGGCTATTCGGCGGTCCAAGCCTGCGCTGATCCAGATCCTCTATCTAATTCCGTCGCCTATTTTCTAAGGGTCTGTGTCCCTTTGCTCCTGCCCATTCTTGTATCTTTCCAGAAACAGCTTAAATGGAGCACCACTGGTCACAGTTCTCCATTTTCAGAAACTACCTTCCCCTTCTATGCTCTGTCCCCTATTGCCCAGCCAGTTCTTTATCCTTGTAGCCAGCACACCCTGGACACCATGTGACTTCACTTTCTCCATAACACGACCATGGGAAAACTTATCAAACGCCTTCCTGAATTCCATGTCCATGACATCTACTGCCCCTCCCTCATCAATCAACTTTGTCACTTCCTCAAAGAGTTCGATTAAGTTGGTAAGACATGACCTTCCCAGCATTAACCATGTTGCCTCTCATTAATAAGACCATTTTCATTCAAATGAGAATAAATCCTATTCCTCAGTATCTTGTCTAGCAACTTCCCTATCCCTGATGACAAGCTCACTGGTCTATAATTAACTGGATTATTCATGCCACCCTTTTAAAACAAGGGTATTAAAAACTTTCCAGTCCTGAAGAAGGGCTTATGTCCGAAACATCGATTCTCCATCTCATTTGATGCTGCCTTACCTGCTACACTTTTCCAGCAAAGCATTTTTAAGCTACAGGACCTCAGTTGTGTTCAAGGATGCTACAAAGATATCTGTTAATGCCCCAGCTATTTCCTCTCTCCCTTTCCTCAGTAATCTTGGATAGATATTAGCAGCCTTTCTATGGCAACGAGCCTTGTAAATAGAGTCAATGGTTGGGAGATTGGAGCCCGTCATAGTCTGGGCTGTGAACACAATCTTCTGTAGTTTCCTATGGTCCTGGGCAGAGTGTTACAGTACCAGGCCACTACGCACCCGGACAGTACGTTCACAATAGTGCATCTGTAGAAGTAGTACATGCTAAACATCCTGAGCCAAGTGAGGAAGGAGAGACGTTGTTGAGCCTTCTTGACTGTCACACCTATGTGAGAAATCCAGGGTAGGTTGTCAGTTATCATCACTCCGAGGAACCTGATGCTCTGCGCTTCCTCAACCATTGTTGTAGATGATGGCGTGTTCCTCTCCATTCTTTCTGAAGTCAATGATCAGTTCCTTACTATTGCCGAATTTGAGAGTTATTATCATTACACCATGCCACCAAGTCCTCGATCTCCTTTCCGTATTCTGACTCATCGTTGTTTGATATCCCTCCTGATTTGGTGATGTCATTGGCGAACTTGTAGCTGGCGTTGTTTAGAATTTGGCAACACAGCTGCATGTGTACAGGGAGTACAGTAGGGGGCTGAGAGCACAGCCGTGGGTGTACAGGGAGTATAGTATGATGCTGAGGGCACAGCCATGGGAATACAGGGAGTACAGTTGGGGGCTGAGGACGCAGCCATGGGAGTACAGGGAGTACAGTAGGGGATGAGGGCACAGGCGTGGGAGACAGGGAGTACAGTAGGGGGCTGAGGGCACAGCCGTGGGTGTACAGGAATTACAGTAGGGGGCTGAGGGCACAGCCATGGGTGTACCGAGAGTACAGTAGAGATCTGTGGGCACAGCCGTGGATGCACAGGGAGTACAGTAGCGGGACTGAGCTCACAGCCGTGGGAATACAGGGAGTACAGTTGGGGGCTTAGGACGCAGCCGTGAGTGTACAGGGAGTATAGTATGAGGCTGAGGACACAGCCATGGGAGTACTGTAGAGGGCTGAGGGCACAGCGGTGGGTGTACAGGGAGTACAGTAGGGGGCTGAGGACACAGCCGTGTGTGTACAGGGAGTACAGTTGGGGGCTGAGGGCACAGCCGTGGGTGTACAGGGAGTACAGTTGGGGGCTGAGGGCACAGCCGTGGGTGTACAGGGAGTACATAGGGGACTGAAGGCACAGCAGTAGGTGTACAGGGAGTACAGTAGAGGGCTGAGGGCACAGCCGTGGATGCACAGGGAGTACCGTAGGGGACTGAGGACACAGCCGTGGGTGTATAGGGAGTACAGTAGAGGGATGAGGGCACAGCCGTGGATGCACAGGGAGTACAGTAGGGGACTGAGGACCCAGCCGTGGGTGTATAGGGAGTACAGTAGGGGGCTGAGGACACAGCCGTGGGTGTACAGGGAGTACATAGGGGACTGAAGGCACAGCAGTAGGTGTACAGGGAGTACAGTAGAGGGCTGAGGGCACAGCCGTGGATGCACAGGGAGTACCGTAGGGGACTGAGGACACAGCCGTGGGTGTATAGGGAGTACAGTAGAGGGATGAGGGCACAGCCGTGGATGCACAGGGAGTACAGTAGGGGACTGAGGACCCAGCCGTGAGTGTATAGGGAGTACAGTAGGGGGCTGAGGACACAGCCGTGGGTGTATAGGGAGTACAGTAGTGGTCTGAGGGACACAGCCGTGGGTGTATAGGGAGTACAGTAGGGGGCTGAGGACACAACCGTGGGTGTACAGGGAGTACAGTAGGGGTCTGAGGACACAGCCGTGGGTGTATAGGGAGTACAGTAGGGGGCTGAGGTCACAACCGTGGGTGTACAGGGAGTACAGTAGGGGTCTGAGGACACAGCCGTGGGTGTATAGGGAGTACAGTAGAGGATTGAGGGCACAGCTGTGGATGCACAGGGAGTACAGTAGGGGACTGAAGACACAGCCATGGATGCACAGGGTGTACAATAGGGGGCTGAGGACACAGACGTGGGTGTACAGGGAGTACAGTAGGGGGTTGAGGGCACAGCCATGAGAGTACAGGGAGTACAGTAGGGGGCTGAAGGCACAGCCGTGGGTGTATGGGGAGTACAGTAGGGGGCTGAAGTCACAGCCATGGGATTACAGGGAGTACAGTAGGGGGCTGAGGGCACAGCCGCATGTGTACAGGGGGTACAGTAGGGATTTGAGGACACAGCTGTGGGAGTACAAGGAGTACAGTAGCGGGCTGAGTGCATAGACATGGGTGCACAGGGCATACAGTTGAGGCTGAAGGCAAGGCTGTGGTATACAGGGAGTAGAATGAGGGCTGAGGGACACAGCCGTGGGTGTATAGGGAGTACAGTAGAGGGATGAGGGCACAGCCGTGGGTGTACAGGGACTACAGTACGGGGCTGAGGGCACAGCGTGCATGTACAGGGAGTACAGTTGGGGGCTGAGGACGCAGCCATGGGAGTACAGGGAGTACAGTAGGGGCTGAGGACATAGCCACGGGATTACAGGGAGTACAGTATGGGGCTGAGGGCACAGCCGTGGGTATACAGGGAACACAGTTGGGGGCTGAGGACGTAGCCATGGGAGTACAGGGAGTACAGTAGAGGGCTGAGGGCACAGCCGTGGGATTAGAGGGAGTACAGTAGGGGGCTGAGGACACAGACGTGGGTGTACAGGGAGTACAGTAGGGGATTGAGGGCACAGCCGTGGGTGTAGAAGGAGTATAGTAGGGAGCCTACTGCACAGATGTGGGTGTACAGGGCGTACAGTTGGGGATGAAGGCAAAGCTGTGGTATGCAGGGAGTAGAGTGGGGGCTGAGGACACCGCCGTGGGTGTACATGGAGTGCAGTAGGGGGCTGAGGACACTGCTGTGGGTGCACGGGGAGTACAATAGGGGGTAGAGAACACATCCTCCAGAAGTTCCAGTGTTGTGTTTTATTGTGGAGAATGTGCAGATACCTAGCTTCACAGATTGTCACCTGTGTGTCAGAAACCGGGGATCTTGTTACAGAGGGTGGAGCCGTGATCAAGGTCACGGAGTTTTAAGATCAGCCTGGAGGGGATAATGATGTTGAAGGTAGAGCTGTAGTCAATGACCAGGAGTCTGGTGCAGGCATCCTTGTTGTCCAGATGTTCCATGGATGAAGGCAGGGCAGGTATTTGGCATCCGTTGTGGACCCGTTACATCAGTCGGCAACAATGAATCAGAATCTGAGAACATTAGACTGGAATGTTACAGCAATGGATCACAATCTGTGAACATTAGACTGGAATGTTATAAGAACGGACAGGAGTTTAAACAGTGATGTTTGGTTTCTTTCTACATATTATGATCGAAGGTCATTATCGTGGCGGATCAAATAAGCACTTTACATTATTCAATATTTTTATTAACCAATCCTGGCTTTTGTTAGCGTACCTGTTAAGTCTCACTGTTCAGTCAATAATTCTATAAATCATGTTTGACAGTAATACTGTTCTTTCATTCATTCTACCGTCCTTGCCACTGTTATTGTTTCTGCTAAGACTCTGAATCCAGATATTCACTTGACAAACCACTACTAAATTGTTAAATCACTCTCTCCCTCCTTGCTTCTGGCAGTGTTACTCATGGGTTGCTATGTTGACTTGCTCAGTTACAGCTGTGAACCATGATTCCTTGTATCACTGCACTTGCTATCTAAATATTGAAAGCATTGAGGTCACTATCTTCTGTTCCGGTTACAAACTGCATTTCCTTCCTCTGACTCCATCTCGTCCCCGGCATATATCTGAAGCTGAAATAGACAAATGACAACAATTCCCAGTAATTGCAAAACACTGGGATAGTCTGCTCAGATCCCCATGCTGGGCAGAGAGTCCAGTTTACTGAGTAATACACTGGCATAGTCTGCACAGCTCTCCATGCTGGCCAGATGGTCCAGTGAACTGAGCAAAACACTGGGATAGTCTTCACAGCTCTCCATGCTGGGCAGATAGCCCTAAATACTGAGCAATATACTAGCATAAGCTGCGCTGCTCTCCATGCTGGGTAGTCTACTTGTCGCAGTGTATAGTTTCTGCGTTTGTTCTGTGAGGCAAATTCAGAATTTAGTGGAACAAATCTTTTCAGCTGATCTGGCAATGCCATTATTCAATGTTCTCATTCTTGTGACTTGAGCCGCCAAGGTCTCACTGCTCCAGATAGACCCACTCCCTTGTTTCTTTTTTCTCATATTTCAGCAACATACTCTGTTTCTGTATAAATTGCCCATTTCTAACTTTAATGTGAATATCTCTGTCCATTTCTATCTATCTCTGGCCTTGGGTTTTGGTTGTGTATCAAATACTGGAATTATCATGTTCAGAAATAATGTGATGGTGTGTGTCAGGCGATTGTTCACTTCCCGCTGTGTCCCATGTGTTACTCCATGGACAGGGGAGTGTGTAATGGGCTGTTGTTCACTTCTTGGTGTGCCCCTTGAGGTGCTTCATGAAGAGGTGTGCGTGTGTTTGTGCAGGGCAGTTGTTCACTTCCCAGTGTGTCCCACGTCGTCCTCCATGTTGGAGAGCGGTATGTGTATTGGACTGTTGCTGGTGCATCCCATGTGCTGGTCCATGGACAGGGGGTTGTGTTTCGGGTTGCTATTCACTTCCCGGTGTGTCCCAAGTGGTGCTCCATGTTGGACAGGGAGTTTCAGCATCTTTGACTCATGCCTTTTAAACTTGGTCTGTGCCTGTCCACCGAACACCTGTGTTTGTCCCTCACAGCTGATCGCTTGGTCAGAAACACGAGGAGGGCCCTGCAGTATAATTATAAAGGAGTAGATATCTCACTTTTAGTGGAGTGAAGTCTGATTGTCCCCTGTTATTGAAAAGTTAGTGGAGTGGAGCGGCTGGGGATGGTTTGCTGGAGGTTGTGCTGTGAGCAACCTCATCCATTCAGGGAGCCCAGAAGATTTGGTGACCCAACTCTGGATGGAGAATGGGGACTGCAGTCACAGCATCAGTGTCTGTAACATGAACAACAAATGGAGCAGAGGCTGCAGAGCGTGGACGCTCTGAATCCACGGACTGGGTGTGTGTGGGGAAAGGGATCTGCCAAATCTGTCTGTGTCTTAATGTGAGCACAGGCTCTCACTCTCATCCTTAAACATACACTCTCGCACGTGCACACTCTCTCACACACACACACACACACATACACACACACACACACACATACACACACACACACACACACACACACACACACACACTCCGCATATCTCGCACAGACAGACCTATCAATCTGGGAGGCTAATTTGCATTTGCAGATTTATATTTGTGGATAGATTTTATTTTGTTCAAAACAACATTCAATTTGTACGCAGTCAATCATTGTGGCATTTTATTGTATCCCTTGACGTGCTTCATGAAGCGGTGTGTGTTTGTGGGTGCAGGGCAGTTGTTCCCTTCCCAGTGTGTCCCACGTCGTGCTCCATGTTGGACAGCGGTGTGTGTATTGGACTGTTGCTGGTGCATCCCATGTGGTGCTCCATGAACAGGGGGTTGTGTTTCGGGTTGTTGTTCCCCTCCCGGTGTGCCCCAAGTGATGCTCCACGTTGGACAGGGAGTTTCAGCATCTTTGACTTATACCTTTAAAACTTGGTCTGTGCCTGTCCACTGAACACTTGTGTTTGTCCCTCTCAGCTGATCGCGTGGTCAGAAACACGAGGAGGACCCTGAAGTATAATTTCCTGCTTTGGAAATAAAACCGTTATGACTCAGGGTAAAACACGTCGACTCTACACAAGACCTTCCATGATTTGTGCATGGAAGGTCACATCTTAGCAAACATCATAGAATTCTTTGAGGAATGACAAAGTTGATAGTGGAGAAAGGGCTGTAGATGTCATATACATGGACTTCAGTAAGGCGTTTAATGACATAGACTGATGGAGAAAACGACGTCGCAGGGTTCCATGGTGTACTAACAAGGTGGATTAGAGAACTGGCTGGGCAACAGAAGACAGAGAGTAGTAATCGAAGGGAGTTTCTCAAAATGGACAACTGTTCTTTGTGGTGTTTCACAGGGATCCGTGCTGGGACCAATGTTTGTTGTGATGTACTTACATGATCTGAAGTAAGGTATAGGTGGTCTGATTAGCAAGTTTGCAGATGACACAAAGATTGGTAGAGTAGCAGAAAGTTGAGGGGACTGTCAGAGAACACAGCTGAATGTAGATAGATTGGAGAGTTGGGTGGAGAAAGGGCAGATGTGAGGTGATGGAATTTGGAAGATCCAATTCGAGAGGGAATTATACAGTAACTGGAAAAAGCCCTAAGGAAAATTGATATACAGAGAGATCTGGGTGTTCAGGTTCATTGTTTGCTGAAAGTGGCATGTCGATAGAATGATCAAGAAGGCATACAGCATACTTTCCTTCCTGCATTCCAACAATTTATGAAGTGGAGAACCACAGACCAGTTAACTCGTCACCCACAGGAGGGAATCGGTTGGAATCTATTGCGTACAAGAGTAGGCAGGCCATATTACAGTTGTATAGGTCTTTGGTTCGGCCACATTCAGAATACTGCAGACAGTTCTGGTTGCCACATTACTGAAAGGATCTGGATGCTTTGGAAAGAGGGAAGAGGATTTTCACCAGAATGTTACCAAGGATGGAGAGAACAATCTATAAAGAGAGATTTGATAGATTAGGATTATTTTCATTCGAAAGACGGAGGTTGAGCGAGGACTTGATTGAGGCTTACAAAATCATGAGAGATGTAAACAGGGTGGGTAGCAAGAAGCTTATTCCGAGAGTGGGGGAGTCAGTTACTAGGGGTCAAGAATTCACGATGAAAGGGGAACAGCTTACTGGGGATATGCTGCAAAAGTTCTTTGCACAGAGGGTTATTGGTGCTGGGATGCGTTGCCAGCGGAGGTGGTAGAGGCGGGGACGAAAGCGTCATTTAATACGTATCAAGACAAATACGTGAATGGGCAGGGAGCAGAGAGATACAGAACCTTAGAAAATAGGCAACAGATAAAGATAGAGGCTCTAGATTGACAGTCTTAGCGGTCTGACGGGCCTGTTCCTGTGCTGTGATTTTCTTTGTTATTTCTAAATACTAGCGAAAAGCGTCTGTTCATCCTTGAAAGGAAAATGAAACCAAGATCAAATGTGGCACAGCGAATGTGTGGATATGAGAATTTATTGTAGAGAACATAAAAATGACAAGGAGACAAAACAGTGACATTGCGTCTGTCTTCAAAGAGGAAGATCCAGAAAATCTCCGAGAAATACCAAGTCGCCATGGGACCTTTGTAACTAAAGAGTAAAATCATCATATACAGTTATGAGGTAGTATTTGGAAACAGAACTGGGATGAGGATTGATCAGTCTGACAGACCGGATATAATTCAAACTGAAATTTCAGAGAAAACACCAATACACATGTTGATTCCAAAGGGGGCCACTGTATTTCTCTGTATTCACTTCGGAAGGTTCTAAATGCATTCTAATGATTTACGAAGGGAAGAAGTGGTAGAGTAGAGGACTACAGGCCAGTTGGTTGTCATGCACAGTAGGTAATCTGTTGCAACCTATTGTAAGGAAGACCTTATTGGACACTTATTGGACAAGTAATAGCAAATGTCAAGAGAGTTGTTCTGCATTTATGAAAGGGAAGTTATAATTTGCAATTTTTCTCTAGAAGATATCTCTTGTAGATGTAAAGAGTAGTGAATCAGTGAATGTGGTACAGTCAGATATTCAGGAGGAGGTTTAATCAGCACACACAGTAAGTTATCAGAAAACATTAAAGCAAAGTGCATTGGGAGGAACATATGCAAACAGGGGAAGGTAAGCATTAGAGAAACTATTGGAGAACATAAGTGGCTGTAGAAGGTTATTTGTATCGTCAATTGTCACAGATGAGGTACCAGAAGATCGGAGGCTTGCGAACTTGGTGCGATTATTGACAACACTTAAGAAGGATGGTAAGGAAAATCTAGTGAGCCAGACTTCAGTGGAGGGCAAGCTGTTGATAAGGATTATGAGGCACAAGGTTTGCATGAATTTTGAAAAGCAAGGACTGATAAGTGATAGGCCACATGGATCGAAGCATGGAAAGTCGTGTCTCACTAAATTAACTGAGTATATTTGAAGAAGTGACTAAGAGGATTCATTGAGGCAGATGTGAATATTGTTGGTATGGACTTCAGTAAGGCAGTTTCCAACTTCCTGCATGGTAGATTGGTTGACAAGTTTAGTTCATATGGAATACAGGGAGAACTAGCCATATGTATACAGAATTAGCCCGAAGGCAGGAGACAGAGGGTGGTGGTGAAGGATTGTTTTTCGAAAAGGAGGGTTGTGACCATTGGTGTGCTGCAACGGTTGGTGCTGGCTACACTGGTTTTTACTATTCACAGAAATCATTCGGATGTGATCATTGCAACAATAGTTGCTACGTTTACAGATGGAACCCAAAATGATGGTGGAGTGGACAGCAAAGGAGGTTTACCTCAGTGTATAATGGAATCTTGATCAGATGGGCAGATGGGCTGACAATTGGCAGGTGGTTTTTAATCTAGATAAATGGGAGGTGCTGCAGTTTGGAAATGCAAATCAGGGCAGGACATGTACACTTCATGCTAATGTCCTGGGGAGTGTTGCTGAACAAAGAGACCTTGGAATGCAGGTTCATAGTTTCTTGAAAGTAGAGTCACAGTTGGGTAGTATAGTGAAGAAGGCATTTGGTATGCTTGCCTTTATTGGCCAGTGCTTTGACTATATGAATTGGGTTGTCATGTTGCTGCTGTACAGCACATTACTTTGGCTATTTTTGGTGTACTGCATTCAATTCTCGTCTCCTTCCTTTTGGAAACATATTGTGAAACATGAAGGGAGTCAGTAAAGATTTACAAGGATTTTGCCAGGATTGGAGCGATAGGGAGAGTGCGAGTAGATTGCGTTCTCACAAACTTTGATGATTGGGTTATTTTATTCTTGTAGCGTGAGGGGCATATATAGTGTGCATAGCCAAGGGCTTTTTTCCCCAAAACTAGAGGCCATGGATTTCCGATGAGAGGGAAAAGATTTAAAAATGACTTAAGGATCAACTTTTTCCCACAGAGGATGTTGCATGTGTGGAATGAGCTGCCAGAGGAGGTGGTGGAGGCTTTTGCAATTATAACGTCTAAATGATATTGGGATGGGTACATTAAGAGGAAGGGCTTACATCGACATTGGCCAAATGCAATTAGTTTAATTTGGGATATCCCATCAGCATGGGCGAGTTAGACTGAAGCTTTTATTCTGTGCTGTACATCTCCGAGACTCTGACTCTATCTGACCTTGCACCAATGTTGCATTAATTCATCATTCCCGGACATGCTAACCTATGTTGCGAGATATGATCGAAATGTCTTCATTTCAGCATTCTGAAACCTGCAAACACATCCTTCCATAACACTGACTCAGAGTCTCTCTCCCTCTGTCTATTTCCCAAATCCCTCCTATTTGTTGGTGTTTAAACTGCTTCCCCACCATCTAGTTTTAATTGGCCAGTTTCAATGTAAATAACTGTCCTATATCTTTTCTTGTCCTTGAATGTTGCTCACTCAAGAGCATCAGCTTCCAACACTAAGAAGCTTAGAAAGTGTTCAAAAAAGCATTGCTTGCGTTTTCTTTGACTTCCCAGTGTCCTGCCCTGTGCTCCATGTTGGATATTGGGATTTTAACAGTTTCGAGGCCCAACTTTGGAACTTGCTCTGTTCCTATTCATTGAATGCCTGTGTTAATCACTCTCTGCTGCTCATGTGCTCAGTAACATGAGGAATCCTCACAACTGTTAGTGATTCAGACCAGGCCTCTCATTTGCCTTTGACTAACATTTGACTTAACTCTAGTTTTTGTACGTTCGTGGAAATGCTGGGGATGGTTTCCTGGAGGCTATGTTTTAAGCTGCTGTGGAAATTCAGGAAGACCAGAGGCTGTGGTGATCCAAAACTGGATGAAACATGGTGACTGTAGTTACAGCATCTGGATCTGCAACATGACCAACAAATAGAGCAGAGGCTGCAGACAGGGGAATCTCTGTAAAATGTAATGAGGGAATTACAATCAGATCAGCCATGGTTTTGAAGAATGTTGGAGCAGGATTGAATGACTCGCTCATGCAACTTATTCAGATGTTTCTTTTAGTTCAATTCCTCTTCTCTCCCAGTGTCCCAGACTGGTGGGTAGTGAGTCACCTCCTCCTGTTTATGGGGAACATAAATCTGGGCCTCACTAGCCTCCAGATTTCCCTGTATCCCAGTATCGAGCAGTTGAGTGACTGCCTCCTGTTTCTCCCTGTTCCTGAGCAGCAGTTTCAATACTCTGAATGATGTCACAAGGTTAGGAAAGGACTTGATAACAGGGAATTTCAATCTTGGAGCAGCATTACACAAAGGTATCTAGAAACGTCTCCACCAAACATTTTGTGCAGCTAGTCTGTTATTTTATTCCTGTCTCCTTTTATAAACAGGGTGAAACAGATGCAACAGTGCAGTTTTCTGACAATACTCCCATATATAGGGAAGACAGATTTAAAAAAATGAAAGATTTATGATCTATACCTCAGCAACTCTCATTCATTCCATCCAAACCTAGTAAATGTTCCCTTTTATTGTGTTATGTAAAATGATGTAAGGAACTGGTTAACTGAACCTATTTGTTTGGTGACTGTGACTAATGTCAGTCTCCATGGATTCTAATTATCCCAGTGGAGAGTTTCCATCTTTTAATGATAAAAGGGTTTCGATTCAATATGTTATCCCATGGTATGGGCGGGAGCATCACCGATAGCACTAACAGGGATCGGCTGCTCCAGAGAGAGGGAGAGATCAGAAAATGAGAACATTAGACTGGACAGTTCCAACAGTGGATCAGAATCTGAGAATGTTATACTGGAATGTTACAACAATGGATCAGAATCTGAGAAAAAAAGATTGGAAAATTCCAACAATGGACAGGGGTTTATCCTATTATGTTTGGATGTTTTCTACATACTCTTGGTGGCCGTTATCATTCCGGATCAAATATGTACTTCACATTATTCAATGTTTTTATTATCCTATCCTGGCTATTGTTGGTGTCCCTGGTAAGTTTCATTGTCGATTTATCATTTGCATTAACCATGTGCGACTGTATTACTGTTCTTTTCATTTACTCTGTAAGTATTCACGCTCCAAACCACATCAAACAACAGTGAACTTGTGCATTCTTTCTCTCCTTCTTTAGTTCTGGTACTGGGCCTTGTTGGTTGACCTATGCACTTTCTGGTATGAACTAGGATTCATTGCATCATTGGCCTTGCCATTTAAATATTGAAAGCTTGGAGGTCACTGTCTTCTGTTCTGGATGCAAACTTCATTTCCTTCCACTGACTCTATCTCATCCCTGGCCAATAACTGAGGCTGAAACAGACGAGTCACAACTGCGGTGATCCCTTTGGCCACAAGCTGATTACTGACACCATATCCTGACCATTCCTAATTTTAACTATTGAGAACTGCAGAATATACTTCACTGGTTCATCCCATCTGCTGTTTGAACCTTCAGCTATGAAACACAGTCTTAATAAAGCCAATAATCTGCTGTTGCTTAACCAAATCTGAGTCGGTATTCCATGGCTTGTATCTAAATGCAACCAAAATCCCATCATTCCTCTACGGATTGCTTTATATTGTTGTTGGCTCTGGCAATGCCTTTACTTTAATATTCACAAGCACATCGTCACCTCTGTCTATGACACGGTCCTCAGTCTCCTTCGGTTAATGACACAAAACCCTGTCAGGTATTCACATTTAAACTGATTTCCTCTATGTCTATTCTCTCTCAACTAATAATTTTCATATCTACTGCCACCAACACACACAGACACACAGACACACAGACACACACACACACACACACACACACACACACACACACACACACACACACACACACACACACGCACACACACACACACACTCCCTTATTTCATATTTCAGCAGTGGAGGTACAGGGCCATACACTTGTGGGAGTCTATTTACTGTCACTTACTGCATGGGTTACACATCTTCCCGTGCAAGACATTTCTGTAGTCCAAGTATAGTAGCAATATACTGGCAAAGGTTTGCAATGGTCCCCATGTCCAGGTAGTCCAGTTTATAGAGTAGTCGACGAGCATGGTGTGCATAGCTCTCCATTCTGGCTAGTCCCTTGCCCCAGTTTATGGTGTCTTGGATGGAACTGTGAGGCAGATTCACAATTTGATGTAACTAACCATTTCAACTGATCTGGCAATAATTTTATTGAACGCTCTCATTCTTGTGATTGGACCCACCATTGTCTCACTTCTCCAGTTACTCCCACTTCCCTGTCTCCGTATCCATATTTTCACAGCATGTTATCAGTTAATTAATTATTTGTTTTTCTGTACTTTTCCCTGGTGTTGTTTTTTTCACTCCCGAGTGTATCGAGTGCTGGCATTGTGAAGCTCAGAAACAATGTAATGGTATGTGGTGGGCTGTTGCTCCAAGTTGGAAAGGGGGTTCCAGCAGCTTTGAGACACGTCCTTGAAACTTGCTCTGTGCCTGACCTCTGAAGGCCTGTGTTTGTCACTCTCAGTTGATTGTGCCGTCCATAACATGAGGAAACCCCTCGAGTATTATTGTCAAGGAACAGGAGCTGAGGGGCATCTGACTGCCTCCTGTCATGGAAAGGTTAGTGGAGGTGATGGAGATGGTTTACTGGAGGTTGTGCTGTGAGCTGCCTCAGACATTCAGGGAGACCTGAGGATTTGGTGAACCAACTCTGGATGGAGCATGGGGACTGTAGTTACAGAATCTGGGTCTGCAACATGAACTACAAATGGAGCAGAGGCTGCAGAGACGGTGAGCTCTGAAACCACAGAGTGAGTGTGTGTGGGGAAAGGGATCTGCCAAACCTGCCTGTGTTTTAACGAGGAGACACACATCCTTTCCCTCTCCCCTTTAAATACACCCATCCAAATTCACCCTCTACTCCCCGCACGCAAACACATGCCCCCTCTCTCACATGCACACACACTCTCCCCCTCTCACACACATGCATACCCTCTCTCACCCTCCCAAAGACACACATACTCCCCCTCACTCTTTCACAAACACACACACTGTCTCTCCCTCCCACAGACACTCCACCTTGTTTTCAATCACACACACGCACATGCGCGCAAAGACACACACACAAACACATCTAATCTGTCAGATGAATTTTCTTTTGCCGGTTTGTATTTCCAGATGCATTATATTTTTTCAAAAAAAATACAATTTGGAGACAGTCAATCAATACGATATTTTGTTCACTCCTACTTTGGAAGTAAACCTAGTCTGATTCCAGGTGAAGGCACATACAGACTCCAAACAAGACCACATGCCTAAAATACGTTGTCTTACTGGAGGGGTCACCTCCTTTACATCGATAATACCTGAAGGTATCTCCAGTCAGGACTTGAAAGAACTCTGGATTTGCATATTCATCAATCAAAACCTGCTTCTCCATTCTAACCCATGAAAGATTTAGCAGCCTCTTCGATGTGATCAATTCATGTGCATGTGTTGTACAGCCCCTTCATCTTTTCCTTCTAAATTTTGTGCCTAAGGTCTTTTCTCTCTAACACCTGACGAAGGAGCAGGACAATGAAATCTTGTGTTTTCAAATTAACCCGTCAGACTATAACCTGGTGCCATATGATTATTGACCTTACTCAACCCAGTCCAAAGCTAGCACCTCCATATCATGGTTTTTTGATTGTTTAGTCAATTTTCTCTCCAAGCAAATAAATTGTTCTAACTCATGTGCTCTTCTCTTGCATATTAATCTTTCGACAAGCATTGCCTTCTTGAAGTCCAGATATAATACATCTTTCAGATCCCCGTTATTCAACTTGTTTGTCACACTTTTTAATTTAAAAATGTTAGGAAAATCATTCAAGCATGATTTATCCTGAATACAATCATGTCGACTTTGATGGGTTATGGTTTGACTTTCAAAGTCTCCTGTTGTTAATTCCTTAATAACAGATTCGAACAATTTGTCTTCACTCGTTTGCTCATACCTTTCCATTCCCGATTGAAGTTGGTTATTCTAAGTTCTTCCCTTTCCATAACCTCGACAGTCCGTTTCAATTCCTGTCAAATAGGTACGAGGCTGAGAAAGATCGGCTCCAATTGCTGTGTAAGGGGCACGGGTGGCTGATTGGATTCATTCTGTTCCTGCTTTACACACAAGATGGGCTGAATGTCCTCCTGGTGTTCCTACACTATAGCTTCGATGTCTTGCATGTCCTGCGCCTGTTCCTGACCAAGCTGCTTAAGATATCATTGTCCTCATCCTGTTGCACAATGACAAGTTTGGAGACTTATGGAATCTCCCTGCTGTTATGCCACATTTCGAATGGTGAATTGATCAGGCAGGTTGCGTGGTCCACAGTATGTAGCTCAGTGGTTAGCACTGTTGCCTCCCAGCACCAGAGATCTGGGTTCAGTTTCAGTCTCGGGTCACTGTTTGTGTGGATTATGCACATTCTCCCTGTGCCTGCAAGGGGTGCCTGTCGGGTACTGCAGTTTCATCCCAAAGTCCCAAGATGTGCCAGTTAGGTGCATTAGGCATGGAAAATGTTAGGTTGCAGAGATTGGGTTGGGAAATGGGTTGGGGAGTGGGGTTTGTATGGTATGGCCTTCAGAGGATCAGCGTTTAGTCGATGGGTCAAATGGTCTGCTTCCACGCTATAGGGATTCTATGATTAACATCTTCATTGCAGAATTCAGTTGAGGGAATAATATCTGAATTAATACCAATACCCTTTCTTAGTGAGGAGATTAAATCTGTGCACATTACTCCAGAAGTGATCTCACTAAGACCATGTACAGCAGCAGCCACACTTGACCAGCCTGCTGTAAGGTTCCTACTCAGGTTAGAGCAGGCTCAGCTGTCATGGGAATACACCATTTTGTTGAAAATGAATGGTGTGCTGACCTTCATTTCAGGATGTTTTGAGTACAGGAATAAGGGTGTCTTACTGCAGCTATACAGGGCCTTGGTGAGACCCCATCTTGAACATTGTGCAGTATTGCGTGCAATTTTGGTCTCCTTACCTAATAAAGGACAAACCTGACATTGAGGGAGAGCAGCGAAGGATGACCAGACAGATCTCTGGGATGACAGGCTTGTTGTGGGAACAGGGTTTGAGACGACTGTGCCTGTATTCCATGAGGATTAGGAAAATGGGTGAACTATATAAAACTCTGACATGGCGAGACAGATTGGAAGCAGGGATGATAATTCCCCTGGGTGGGATATCCAAAACACGGGCTCACAGTGTTGGGTACAGCCAGGCCAAAGTGCGTTGAGATGAGACTAAATGCCTGCACTCAGAGACTGGTGAAGTTGGGGAATTATTTCCCTGATCAGGCTGTGAAAGCTAAGGTACTGAATATAAATAAAGATTTCAAGACACAGAAGGGATGAGGACAGTGCAGGAGTTTGGTTGTGGAGGTATAGAATCAGCAATAATTACAGGCAGTTATCCAATAATATGGCAACTGTATTCCCGTGCAACACCGTGTTATAGAAAACGGTGCAATATCAATAATGGGGCCAATGGGAAAAAGAGACTTCGGTGCGGACCCCCAAAATTACCAGTAAAAATCAAAACAAAAATAATAGTCAGCCTAATACAAAATAGCACAGGCTACATAAATATTTAAACTGTGTATTGTGAGGAGTTAGTGCAGCAAATGTCACCCTTTAACACTACAGACACTGACTACAGCACTGTACCTTTCACCAAGATCTTCACCAGAAAGCGCGCGAGCTGACTGACCACGTGATGCCGAAACAGCATTCCAGTTCTCTCCGAGGTATTCCCCTCCCGGTTTGAAATTAATTTCCTTCTAAATGTAGACTACAAATCCCACATTCAGGCTGAATTTCAAGGCTTGCAGAGCGGATTACATTCCTGCTTTATCTGAACACACTGAGGGTGCATTTGGCAGACAGAGGGATCCTGAGGCTGGGATTTGCTGTTCAGCTGGTGCCAGAGACGGTCTCCCATAACAGTGAACGGGAGCTCGCTTTATAAAGAAAGGGGCACAATTCACTAATTGTGTTGCAGCGAAATTGCGTTTAATAAGCACACCTTATTGGATAGCTGCCTGTATATTGAATGGAGGATCAAAATTTATGCACCAAAGGGAATACAGTAGTTCCTATTTTATATGTTCTGATGTTTAAACATACTAAAGGATATGAACACTGTGTGGGGAAAACTGAATTGAGGAGATTTTCACCATGAACTAGAATGGAGGGTGCTCAGTGTGTTGAATGACCTACTCCATTCCCGATGTTTCTGTGGAGTCTGTGGGAAAGCTCTGTAAATGCTGTCACCAACTCCTAGATGTTAGGAAGGAGGTCTCTGCAGGGTCAATAAGATAGTGTTTCCCGTTCCAATACTGAGGCTGGTGCTGGGTGTTGTTTTATTCTTTAAGACCTCAGAGCAGTTGATACAGTAGAGTGTGTTGCTTGGCCGTTTCCGAGACCATTGAAGAGTTTTTCATATATCTGTGTGTCTGGAGTCCAGGAAAGCACCCGAGATTCAATTCCTGAAAGTACATTGGGGAAGGAAATTGGTGTTTACAATCGACATTGGCTTCAAGGTCACTGTTAATGACTCCAGGTTTTACATCTCGATATTTTATTATTTATAATGTCCACCAGCTTCCAGAACATTAGCGTGGTCTCGATTAGTAATCCAGTGATATTTCTACAACAACACCATCTCCACATGGGGAGCTATCTGAAACCACACTGAGCAGGTTATTTCTGTGCTACTTTACAGATCTGTCAAAAAGAACTCCCACCAATGTGGCTATTGCAATGGGATTCAGGGCTTGGTAAATGGTCAGACAGTAGTTATTCCCTTGTTATGGGACTGGACATAGCTGAGTAAATTTCCACATTGTTAGGGAGATGTCAGAGTTGGATCTGGAATGAAACAGCTTCGCCAGGGACACGGCTTGTTGTGCAGCATAAGTCTTCAGTCCTATTGCAGGAATGGGGTCAGGACCCATTGCCTTTGTCGTATTTACTGCATTCAGCTCTTTCTTCATGTCACATACTGTGAATCAGATCGATTACAGACTGGCATCTGTGATTCTACGGGCAGCATGGCGAGGGTGAGGTGGATCATCAACTCAACACTTCTGGCTGAGGGTGGTGCAGATAATACAACCATGTCTTTTACACTGATGGACAGGGCTGTCCTGTTATTTAGGTTGGTGATATTTATGGAGTCCTCTCCTCCAGGGAGTTGTTTAATAGTCCATCGACATTTATGTCTGGATGTGGCAGCAGTGCAGAACTTCGATCTGATCTGTTAGTGTTGGGATCATTTTGCCCTCTGTATCAGATGTTAGTCCTGCTGTTTCGAATGTAACCAGTCAAGTGCGGTAGCTTTAATGGATTGTCATCAGGTTTAGGTACACATGGTTCCGACCCTATCATGTTCACCCGCACTCATCACTGAACCATAGATCAGCTTGATGTTAATGGTAGGCTGAGGGATTATCCTGTGGAAAATTTTCCAGATTGTAGTTGAATACAATTCTGCTGCAGCCGTGATTCTACCACATCACATGAATGCCCACTTTGAGCTCCAATATGTTCAATTCAATTCTACTGACTATCCCCCTGTTTATACCAAGACCCATTCACCCATCAGCCCTGTACTCAGTGTCTTAACCTGTTGTCTGATGTGGTAACACTTCAATTTTCCTATTCTCATTGTGCTGAGGGTCTCTTTCTGGTGTCACACCTCCAATTTGTTACTTTACTCAAACCCCTTAACATATGCATCTGAATCTTTTCCATTCCCCCCAATGCCATCTTCTGTGTTTGATGTGAATGTGTTCCCCTCTGTTTCTCTCCCTGACCAAGATGAAGAGCTCTGCAGTGTCAGTGATGCCAGATTTATGTAGTTTCAGATCAAGGAATTTGTGCACCTTGCATTATCGGTTACATCCAAGTGTATTCTGTGTGAGACAGAGCGTTTGAGCAGCTTTAACACACGTCTATGGAACTTGTTCAAAAACAGAAATTGCTGATGAAACTCAGCAGGTCTGGCAGCATCTCGTGGAATGAAAGCAGAGTTAATCTTTCAGGACCAGTGACCATTCTACAAAGCTCCCATTTTCTCCAGCAATTTATGCATTTTCATTTCCAGTATCCATAGTTATTTGTTTAATTGAAAACTTGTTCTGAGCCTATTCATATCTAGAGAAACTCAACAGGTCTGGCATCATCTACAGAGACAGAGAAACAGAGTTACTGTTTCAAGTCCAGTATGACACTTCTTCAGAAATGAAAACGTATTGGAAAATGAGCTTTATAATACCTTGATAGATGTGGAGAGTGGGTTGACAGGTAAAAGAGGGTGTGGCAAAAGATAAACATGCTTTTAGTAGTGGTGAACGAGAAGACCATGTGAAATAGCTTTAAATTAAGATGTGAATAGGGAAAAGGGTTTCTCTCTATTGAGTGAAAGATAAAGAAGATGCAACCGCAGAAGGTCATAGAGAGGCCAGGAGGGAGATTGTACGGAAATTGGAGAACAGTTATAATGGGGTCAGACTGTGAAATTATGAAATTGTACATTAACTTCTAAAGGCTGTAACGTACGAAAGTGTAAAGTGCGTTGTTACTCGACCTTGGGATGTGCTGCCTTGGAACATTGCAGCAGCCCAGGGCTGAAATGTTAGCATGAGAGCAAGGTAAGTTACTGAAATGGGAAGCAATGAGAAGGCCAGGGTTATTTCTACAGACAGAGTGAGTGTGTTCCTCAAAGCAGTCTCTGTTTGGTCTCGCCAATATAAAGAGACTGCATTATGAGCAGCAATGACGGGAGATCAGATTGAAAGGTTACAAGTGAAATGCTGCTTCACCTGGAAGCTATGTTTGGGGCCTTGGATAGTGAGGAGGGAAGAGATGAATGGACAAGTGTTGCAGCTTCTGTAATTGCATGGGATGGTGTCATGGGGGAGTGGGGAAACGTTCGGGTTGATGGACAGTGACACAGAGGGAACGGTCGCTGTGAAATACTGACAGAGGACGGGAGGGGAAGATGTGTTTGATGATGCTGTCCTGCTGGAGTTGGTGGAAATGGCGTAGGATGAATATGTGAATGTGGATTCTTGTGCAGGAGGAAGTGTAGACAAGGAGGAACTATCATTGTTCTGGGGTGGAGGGGACGGATTGACGGCAACACTGTGGGGGATGGGACAGTCATAGCTGAAGGCCCTATCCACCAGAATTCGGGGATTTCTGGTTTGATGGAAAAGGAGGTCACGTTAGACACAGTTCACAGGAATGTGGCATTGTCAAACAGAAACAACAGAGATGGAGAAGCTTGGAGAATGGAGTCAGCCTCCACTGATCTTGTGCTCAGCCACAGGCAGAAGTTCCTTCTGAATGATTGAAAAGAACCAGGCATCTAATTTGAGGATTTCTGCGTCACATCTGGTCTGAAGCATAATGTGAAAATAGACCCAGAGGAAGGTCAGTGAGTATACGTGAGCAGACTTTCAAGCAGATATCCCAAACCGATCAGTAATTATTGTTTCTGTTGAAAAAGATGAACTCGATAAGCAGCGAAGCACCCATGGTTGACAAAGGCTCTCAAGGATTCTATTGATAAGCATTAGTGGAGGGCCAGATGTAGGATGTTTATTTCAGGGAACAGAAGCAGATGCTTGGCATGAATTTCAGCTGTGCTTCCTGAATTCCCCACAGAAACTGCTGCCATTGCTGCTCCATCATCTTCCCTGCTCGTGTCCCCTTCCTGATTCTAGGTTCTTCCTCTCAAATTACAGAGTACATTATCTTACATTATGGTCCCTCCCCACTTCACCTGAAACTCTTTGTTCAAGTCTACCTACTCTGCAATAGCATCAAGCTGCGTTTTGTGCTGCCACTTTGCCTCTGGTCTCAGTGTGGCACGGCCTCTCCATTCATGCTGTTTTACACCTCCCACTCACATCTCACTCCGGAAAGTTTCCTTCTTTGAGTAAACCTTATTGAAAAGACCTCTCCCCTTTTACACTGAATTTACACTGTGATCCAAATTTCAAAAGTTATACTCAGCCTTCATCTCACTCTGCTAAATGCAACTGCACGCTGACAGTGTGGTACAAAAATTGCCCTTCTTATATGGTACAGGCCAGTGATGCGCTTTCACTGTAGAGATAATCACCCCATTTGTACAAAGCAATTCAGGTGTTTGACCTCTTATTGGTACTCGTAACAGTTTCCTGCTGCCTTAGTATTATAACATGGAGAAAAATAAATCACTGTATGAAGCTTGGGCTGAATGTTATTTACCTGTCATTTGAATACTGTTTCAAATTTGCAGTGCTTTATCTTGAAATGCTTGTTCGTAAAGTTATTGTCAGATAGAATGTAGGAGGTTGAGGGGTGACATGGTAGAAGTTTATAAAACCATGAGAGGTATGAATAGAGTGACCAGCCAAGGTCTTTCCCACTGGATGGGGGAGTTCAACCATAGAAGGCATAGGTTTAAGGTGAAAGAGGGAAGATTTGAAATGGACGAAGGATCAATGTTTTCACACAGAGGGTGACATGTGTATGTGGAATGAGCTGTTAGAGGAAGAGTGGGAGGTGCAAGTACAGCTACAACATTTAAAACTAATTAGGACAAACATATGAATGGGAAAGGTTTAGAGGCATATGGACAAAATGCAATCAGATGGGAGTAGTTTAGTTTGGAAAACCCTGTCAGCATGGACAAGTTGGACCAAATGGTCTGTTTGTGCGCTATATGACTGTATCAGTCTAGAAAGCGAGGAGAAGGGGAGAAAAGACATGATGTAGTAAATTGGCAAGAAATACAAAAACAAGCAGCACGATCTTTTCCGAGCATATAAAAAAAGTTCAAGATGAGTGTGTGATCTTAGGTGAAATTAATTAGGAAAGTATACTGAGGATAATTGGAGGGTGTGACTGAACAATTGGCTACAGGGAGCAGACAGATAATTTACACCCGTGTTTTACATCTTTCCTCACAGGGGAAGGCACAGTAAGTATTTCAATGATGTAAACAAAATGGTAATAGGAGGGAAGTTCTTGAACCATCTCTAACCAAAGGAACAAGGATTTTCTAACAGATAAGAGTAAGAGTAGACAGGCCAGCAGTAATTCATAGCTGGTTTTAAAAGAAGTGGTCACAGTCTTGTGATCATGGCGCCCTCTCTATCAGATGTTAGTTCTGCTGTTTGTTAATGTAAGCAGTAAGTGCAGTAGCTTGAATGGGTTGTCATCAGGTTTAGATACACATGGTTCTGACCGTGGCATGTTCAACCACACATCATCACTGAAGCGGAGATCAGCTTCATGGTAATGGTAGACTGAGAGATTATATTGTGGTTGAATATAATTCTGCTGCTGCTGCTGCTACAACAGCTGCTATGATTTACAGCATCACATGAATGCCCAGTTTGAGATGCAATATCTGCAATACAATTCTGCTGCTTGTCCTCATTCGCACGGGGACACGGTCGTCCTCCTCCCCTGTACACAGTGCCCTATCCCAGTTTCTCATGTAGGAACACTTCCTTTTTTAAAAATTCTCATCCTGTTTGGGTGTCTTCATGATGCCATGCCTCCAATTGTCGCATTCCTCAAAAGCATTTAACGTTTTCACCTGAATATTTTCCGCTCCAGTAATGCCATCTTCTCTTTAAAGCAAATGTGTTTCCCGCTGTTTCTCTCCATGACCATGATTAAGAGCTCTGTCGTGTCAGTGACGACAGCCTTATGTAGTTTCAGAACAAATGAATTTGTACACGTTGCATTATCATTCACTTCCCGGTGTATGGCTCTCCATGTTGGCCAGGGCGTGTGAGCAGCTTTGACACACATGTTTGAAACTTATTCAAAAACAGAAAGTGCTGAAGACACTAACCAGTCTGACAGCATCTGTGAAGTGAAAGCAGAGTTAATCTTTCGGGTTCTGTGACTGTTCCTCAAAGCACCCAGTAAGTCCAACAATTTTCGTTTTTGTTTCAGATTTCCTGTATCCAATGATCTTTGCTATATTGAAAATGTATTCTGTAACTTTTCATTTTTGAAGGAACTTAGGGGTCTGGCAACATCTCAGAGACATAGAAACAATGTTAATGTTTCAAGTTCAGTGTAAATCTTCTTCAGACGTGTAAAGGATTGGAAAGTGAGCGCTTTAGTATCTTGGTAGAGGTGGGAACGAGTGTTTGGAGGCCCAGTGTGAAAGACAAATGGGCTTTAAATTATGGTGAAAGAGACACAGGTATATAATGGGTGTAAATAAATGTGTAAATATTAGAAATTGATTTTCTCTGTTGAATGGAACATAAACACGACACGAACTTCGGGAGCCCAGGAGGGAGAGTGTACGGAAAATGGAGAACAGCCATAGTGGGTTCAGGCTGTGAATTTATGGAATTCAATATTACAGACTGTAACGTACCAAAGTGTAAAGTGAGGTGTTACTCGAGCGTGGGTTGTGCTTCATTGGAACATTGCAGCAGTCTGCATTTTCTTAGAATCCCGACAGTGTGAAAACAGGCCTTTCTGCACAACAGATCTATTCTGACCCTCCAAAGAGTATGCGAACCAATCCCATTCTCTACCCTAATACTATAAGGAGACCATTGACTATTGCACCTAACATCAACATCCCTGAACACAATCGGCAATTCAGCATGGCCAGTTCACCTAACCTGCACAACTTTGAACTGTGGCAGGAAACTAGAACACCCAGAGGAAATCGAACCCAGTTCCCTGATGCTGTGAGGCACCAGTGCAAACCACTGAGACACCGTGCCATCCAGGACCGAAATATTATAAGACCACAACTCTATACGAGCAGAAATGAAGCCATTCGGACAATCAAGTCTGCTCCGGCATTCGATCACGAATGATAGATTTTCAACCCCATTTTCCTGCTTCCTGTCAGTTATCTTTGAGCTCCTTGTCAATCAAGAACTTATCTGAGTCTCTTTTAACTATACTAAATAGAACGTAGAACAGGACAGCACAGAACAGGCCCTTTGGGCCACGATGTTGTCCTGAGATTTAATCTTAATATAAAATATAGTAATTTAACCTATGCACCCCTCAACTCACTGCTATTCACGTGCAGGTTCATCAGTCGCTTAAATGTCCCCAATGACTTTACTTCCACCAACAGAGTTGGTAATGCATTCCATGCTTTCACAACTCTGCATAAAGAACCTACCTCTGAAGTCTCCCTTTTACCTTCCTCCTAAATCTTCAAAATATGAATTATCGTACTCGTCAATCCTACCCTGGGGAAAAGTCTCTGGGTATTGACTCTCTCTATTCCTCTCATTATTTTGTACACCTCGACCAGATCTCCTCTCTCCTCTTTGTCTCCAGAAAGGTCCAAGCTTGTTCAACCTTTCTTCATGAAGCAAGCCCTTCAGTCCAGGCAGCATCCTGGTAAACTTTCTTTGCACCCTCTCTAAAGCCCCTGTATCTTTCCTATAGTCGGGGATCCACAACTGGACACAATATTCCGAGTGTGGTCTCACCAGGGACTTGTAGAGCTGCAGAAAAAAAAACTTTGTGGCTCTTAAGCTCAATCCCCCTGTTAATGAAAGCCAAAACAGCATATGCTTTCTTGATACCCTATCCACTTGCGTGGCATCTTTGAGGGATCTATGCACTTGCGCACGCAGATCCCTCTGTTCCTCCACACTGCCAAGAATCCTGTATTTAATGCTATATTCAGGATTCGAATTTGACCTTCCAAAATGAATCACTTCGCATTTACCCAGGTTGAACTCCATCTGCCATTTCTCAGTCCAGCTCTGCATCCTGTTTATGTCACGCTGCAGCCTACAGTAGCCCTCTATACTATCGATGACGCCTCCAATCTTTGTGTCATAAGCAAATTTACTAACCCACCCCATAACCTCCTCATCCAAGTCATTTATAAATATTAAAAAGAGCAGAGGCCCAAGGACATAGCCCTGTGGGATCCCTCTCAACACTGTCCTCCAAGCAGAATATTTTCCATCTACAACCACTGTCTGCCTTCTGATAGCCAGCCAATTCTGAATCCAGATAACCAAATCTCCCTGTATCCCATACTTCCTGACTTTATGACTGAGCCTTCCATTGGGAACCCTATCAAATGCCTTGCTGAAGTTCACATGCACCACGTCCACTGCTCGACCGTCGTCGACCTGTCTTGACACCTCCTCAAAGAAATCAATCAGATTTGTGAGGCATGACCTGCCGCTCACAAAGCCATCTTTAATCACACAATGCTTTCCCAAATAGTCATAAATCCTATCCCTCAGAATTTTTTCCAAACTTTGCTGACCGCAAACATAAGATTGACTTGTCAGGGATTTCCCTATTACCCTTCTTGAAATAAGGAACAAAATTCGCCTCCTTCCAATCCTCCAGTACAACTCCTGTGGAGACTCAGGAATCAAATATCCTCACCAGCAGCTTAGCAAACGCCTTTCTCGCTTGCCGGAGCTGTCTAGGATAAATCTGGCCCTGGGGACGTATCTATCTTAATGTTTTCCAAAATTTCTACCACATCAATTTCATCAATCTTGATCTGGACCAGCTCCTCTAAGTTTTCATTTGCAGCAAGTTCCCTTTCCCTGGTGAAAATCGAAGCAAAAAACTCATTTAGGACTTCCCCTATCTGCTCAGACTCCACGCATAAGTTCCCTATGCTATCCCTGATTGGCCCCACCTTCTCCCTAATTATTCCCTTACTCCTCACGTATGAGAAAAATGCTTTCGGATTCTCCCTAATCCTTCTTGCCAAGCCTTTTTCGTGCCCCATCATGGTTCGCCTCGGCCCATTTCTGAGCTCCTTTCTAGTAAGCCTGTAATCCTCTAAAGCTGTGTTAGATTCTTGCTTCCTCCATCTTCCGTAAGCTGCCTGCTTCCTTTTGACGAGAACTTCCTCTGTTCTCGTCATCCAAGGTTCCTTAATATTACCCCTTCTTACCTGTCTCAGAGGAACAAATTTGTGTATCACTCGCAACAACTGCTCCTTAAGCAGTCTCCACATGCCTGCTGTGCCCTTTCTGTGGAACAATTGCTCCCAGTCTGTACTTCCCAACTCCTGTCTGATAGCATCATAATTTCCTTTTCCCTAATGAAATATTTTCCTTCAGAAACTGCTACTTTCACTCTCGCAGACTGTGCTACATGTGAGGCAGGTGTGATCACTTTCGACAAAGTGCTCTCCCACCATTAGTTCTGACACCTGTCCTGGCTCGTTGCCGAACACCAAATCCAAAATGGCATCTCCCCTTGTTGGTCTGTCTCCATACTGAGCAAGGAAACTATCTTGAACATACCTGACAAAAACGGCTTCATCCACACCATCTGCACTTAGGAGGTTCCAGTCGATATTGGAAAAGTTGAAATCACTCATAACATTAACCCTGCTACGTTTGCACTTTTCTGGAGTCTGCCCGTCTATGAGATCTTCAATCTCTCTACTGCTATTAGATGGCCTGTCGAAAACTCCCAAATCCGGTGACTGTTCCCTTGCTGTTCCTAACTTCCACTCATACTGACTCAGTAGACAAACCTTCCTCAACAACCTTCATTTCTGTAGCTGTGACGCCCTCTCTGATTAGCAAAGTGACATCCTCTCCTCATTTTCCACCCACCCCGTTCTTTTTTAGATAAGATAAGATTACTTACAGAGTGGAACCAGGCCCTTCGGCCCAACAAGTCCACAGAACCCTCCACAGAACAACCCACCCAGAACCATTCCCCTACATTTACCCCTTCATTTAACATTACGGGCAATTAAGCATGTGCCAGTTCACCTAATCTGCACATTTTTGGATTATGGAGGGAAACCGGAGCACACCCACGGGGAAAATGTGCAAACTCCACACAGACAGTTCCCTGAGTTGGGAATTGAACCCTGGTGTCTGGCGCTATGAGGCAGCAGTACTAATCATTGAGACTCTGTGCTGCCCCGAAACATATTTAAACGTTTTAAACCCTGGAACATCAAGCAACCATCCCTGCCCCTGTGAAACCTACGTCTCCGCATGGCCACGATATCGTAGCCTCAAGTACTGATCCATAATCTAAGTTTGTCACTCTTAGTTCAGACATTCCTTGCATTAAAGCAGATGCACTTTAACTGATCCCTTTGTTTCATGGCGTGAGAAACCTTCCTGATAGATTCAATATATCCTCTCACTGTCCCGTCTGCAACTAAACCCCTCTAAGACATGTGGTCATGTTCCTAACCCCCTCCCAAACGCGTTTTAAACACGCCAGAGTCATACGAGCAAATCTCCCAAACAGGCCACTTGTGCACCTCCAGTTTAGGTGCAATGCGTCCTTCATGTACAGGTCCCACCTTACCCAGAAGGTATCCCGATGGTCTAGGTATCTGAAGCCCTCCCTCCTGCACCAGCCCCGCAGCCAATTGTAAATCTGCATTCGCTGACTGTTCCTCATCTCACGAGCTCGTGGCACCGGTAGCAAACCTGAGATCACTACTCTACTCGTCCTGCTCTTCAGCTTCCAAACTAACACTCTGTAGTCACTTTTCAGATCCCCAGTCCCTTTCCTGGCTATATCGCTGGTGCCAAATGATCTGGTTTCCACAGCCTTCTGTGGTAAGGAATTCCACAATGTCACTACTCTCTGGCGAAAGACGTTTCACCTTATCCCCGTTCTAATGGGTTTTCCCTTTTCTCTACGCCGGTGTCCTCCTGCCAGTGCCAACGTCCTCCCAATTTTGTCTGTATCCAGGTCATTCAGTATTCTGTAAATTTCAATATGATTTTCCCCCCCCCCACCCCCACCTCACCCATCCTTCTAATCTCCATCGAGTATAAACCCAGAGTTCTCCAATGTTCCTAATGTGTTAAGTTTTTCATTTCTGGTAAACCTTCTCTTGACACACACCAAGGCTACTACATCCTTCCTGAGGTATGAGGCACAAAATACTGGAAATGTGGTCTGACCAGAGCCTTAGAAAGCCTCAGAATCCCCGCCATTATATCCTACTCCTCTCGAGATGAATGACAACATCGTATATGCCTTCTTAACTACTGACTGAACCTGCAGGTTTATATCAGGCAAATCCTGCTCTTGAAATCCCAAGTCCCTTTGTTCCTCAGATTTCTGATTTTTCTTCCCATTTAGTAAATAGTCCATGCCTGTATTCTTCATACCAAAGTGCATGACCTCACACTGCCCCAAATTGCATTCCATCTGCTACTCCTTTTCCCACTCTCCGAAACTGTCGAAATCATTCTGCAGGCTCCCTGCCTCCTCAATATTACATGCATCTCCACCTATCTTGGCTTCATCTGCAAACGTAGCCAGAATGTCTTCTGTCCCGCCACTCCGATCATTAACCTATAAAGTGAAATGTTGTGACTTTTGTGGAACACTGCAAGTCACCGGCTGCCATCCTGAGAGGGACAATTTTATCCTCAATCTGCATCCTGTAAGAGAGGCAATCTTTTACCCATGCTAGTACCTATCCTCTGAGAACCATGGGTCCTTATCTTACTCTGCAGCCTCCTGTGGGGTACCATGTCAGAGGCCTTCTGGAAGTTCAGATAGGTAACTCTCTATTGTCCAAACCGTTGTTACCTCCTCAAAGAATTCTCATTATCTTGAGAGCAATGTAGGTTCTTGAAATGGGGAGCAATCAGAATGACAATGTCATTCCGACAGACAGAGTGGAGATGTTCATCAAATCAGTTTCTGTTTAGCTCAGTAATGTAAAGGAGACTGCATTGTCAGCAGCAATGATAGGAGATTGGATTGAGAGCGTATAAGTGAAATGCTGCTTCACCTGAATTGTGTTTAGAGCCTTGGACAGTGAAGAGGGAAGAGATGAATGGGCAAAAGTTGCAGCTTTACGTGGGAAGGTTCCATGGGGGTGTGGGGAACTGTTCGAGGTAATGGAGCTTGCCACAGAAGGACTGGTCCCTCTGAATTTCTGACGGTGGACTGGAGGGGAAGATGTGTTTACTGGTGCTGTCCTGCTGGAGGTGGTAGAAGTGGCGGAAGATGATTCTGTGAATGCAGATTCTAGTGCAGAAGGAAGTGTGGACAAGGGGAGATCTATCATTGTTCTGGGTAGGAAGGGACGGAGTGAGGGCAGAAGTGAGGGCCAGACACAGCTGAAAACTCAGTCCATCAGATTTAGGGGATTTCTCGTTTGAGAGAAAAGAATGACATGTAGGAATCTTCCCATTGGAATGTGGCATCATCGAACAGAAATGACAGAGCCAGGGAAACTGGGAGAATGGAGTCACCTTTAGCTGATCATGTGTTCAGCCACATACGTAGGTTCCCCCCGAATGACTGAAAAGAGCCAGGCATTTCAAATGCAGATATATGTCATATATCTGGTCAAATACGGAGTGTGAAAATAGACACAGATGAAGGTCAGCAGATATGTGTGTGGCGGGGGTGGGGTGTTGGGGGGAGGAATGTGGGAACATTTAAGCAGGTACTAATTAATAACTCTCAGTAATGTTTGGCTCTAGTGAAAAAGAAGATGATATGAAAATGTGAAGATGAACCATCCATGATGAACAAATGCTGTGAAGTATGCTAATCAATCACAAACTAAAGAATTCAGATTGTTAATCGTTGGCCACATTTGGGTAGTTAACTTTTGGAACAAGAAGCAGATTGTATAAAACAAAATACAAAGAAACAACATTTCAAAACTGGCAAGAATATTAAAAGAAACTAACCGCAAGAGTTTTCCCATATCGAATAAAAAACTTTCATGATGTGTGTGTGACCCTTGGAAGGAAGGCAGGAAAGAATATGTGGGACACCTGTAAGATGTGACTGGGGAACTGATTTCAGGGAACATGCAGAGAAGTTAAAACATTATTTTACATTGTTCCTCGCAGGGGAAGGCACGAAGAGTTTCAATATTATAAACAAAATTGTAGTCAGATGAAAGTTTTGCATTGTCTCTCACAAAATGAACAATGCTTTCCTCAAACAGAAAAGACCAAAGGTAAACAGCTCATCAGCAATTCATAGCTTGTTTTGATAGAAATGGTTACAGAGTGACTGGTGGCACTGTGTGAAATATTCCATAACTCCTGGGATTACAGGAGTGTTCCAGTGAAACTGGCGAAACTCCAAAGTGGCGTCTGTCTTCAAGAAGAGAGTGAGTCTTCAAGTGTTTAGGTGCTCCCTTTGTTTGATTAGTGGAGCATATTTGAGAGGATTAATGGCCTCATGATGCACTTTCATCCTGAGTGATTTAAAAAAAAGTAAAACTCTGCTCCTTCCTCTGATGCGTTGCATACTGGGGGATTAAACATTTTGCTGAAATTGAATTATTTTGAGAATTATTTGGAACATTGTACGAACGACATCAACCAGAGGATTCTAGAAACTGCACTCATAAGAACATTTTATAACCATGTGGGGATATTGCGTAGGTGAGAGAGAGAGAGAGAGAGAGAGAGAGAGAGAGAGAGAGAGAGAGAGAGAGAGAGAGAGAGAGAGAGAAGGTGCTTTATTGCAGTAGTAAGAGTGATGGAGCCTTATTCTGGGGAAGGCACTAACAGATATACAATGTGTGTGAGAGAGTAGAGAGAATACGTTGACACTTATCCTGACAGAACAGGGAAGGTTATTGATGCTTTTCCTGTATTGCTGGACTTTTCTTCGGACGCAGATACTGCACTGAGCTGGGTGGTGTGCTCAGACCATGGTCTGGGAAGAGAATGATCCCCCTCTGTACTAGACCATTCACCATGACCTCCGTGCCTCTGTCGTCAAGCTGTGGTGTAATTTCCCTTTATCTGCCATGCTCGGATAAACTGTGCAGGGCAGTTCCAAACTGAGAAAACTCAACCATGTGCCCATTGGCCTTTTTATGATGGCAGCAGTACCAGTGATCAGGTGCATCCGGGCGATGGTGAGCACCTCCAGCCATAATGGGTGGGAAAATCGTGCTGGCGTTGAATGAGAGGGACACCATGGGGTAGGGTGGGTAGTTAATGAGGTGAGTTCGATAAGATAACATCAGGAAACTAGCTCTGCCTCGTGCAGATATTCCTTCTGTCACATTCAATGAAAATGGCACTGAGACAAATTATTGTACGATTCAGCCCAGTGAGTCGAAAACTCTGCTGATCCTACTCCCAGTTACAACGCTGCAGGACAAATGCTTATCGAAAATTCTATATTGCAAGACGCTATCGAAATATTCTCATTTCACAATTTTTAAACCTACCATCAGATCATTCTCTGAAATACTCTCTCAATCTCCCCCTGTCTTTTAACCAAGTACCTCCGAGTTGTTGGTATTTAAACTGATTCCCCTGCCATCTCTCTCTGGCAGTGAGTTTCACATCCACAGCACTCCTGTGTCATGCCACACTGGAGATATGGAGCTGTAATTGGAGAGGTGCTGCACATCTATCACTTCCAGCATGAGCTGCAAGGTTCCCCACGCTGGGCAGTGATCTAACAGAGTGTTACACAGCAATGCAGCGATTGGTGCACACAGCTGCGTATGCTGGGAAGGTACCCGCTCCAGATTAAAAGATAAATTCACTGCTATTTACTGTACAGCTCCCCATGCTGCACAGATATCCAGTCCGTGTGGATAGAACAATGTCTTTCTGTGTTCTGCACAGCACCCTGTGTTGAACAGATCATTTTGTCCAAATTTATTGATCAGTGCACTGTTGGACACATAAGTAGTGAACCTGTGAGCTCTAAACAGTGTTCGATCCTGGACGGATTGCTGAGCAGTGCACTAGCCTGGTCTCCGCAGTGCTTCATGCTGAGCAGTGACCTCATCTGGGTTTATGCATGTCTGGGATGGATCTGAGAGGTGGATTGAGTATCCGATATAATTCCTGACATGATTATCACTTCTCTGGCTCAGCCCATTCCGCTGGTAAATGTGAGGTGTTATGTTTGAGATAGAATTTACTTGGTCAAAATATTTGACATTAAGCAAAACACTATTTATTCGAAGACTGTCGATAAAAGACAACAAAATGAAGACGAACTTGCAATAACTTAATTCTGTTCGAAAACTTAGAAGAATAATAGTTTATTGAACTACTAGACAGTAATGGTTCCAATATGGTATCAACCGATAAACACAACAATGTCAAAAAACAAATGCAAGAAACAGATTGTCTGACGTGTAGTTCTCCACTCCAGAAGGAAAGGACATCAAAAGGCAGTTCTGAGAGAAATCTCAGAGAGTGTGTGTAGCACCCGGGAGAGATTTACTGCCTTCCAACTCTGCTGAGATCCCATCAATAACTGGTGAAAGGTAAAACTAAGAATCCTGGTTCTGTAAGAGTTTGACCATCACTCCACAAGACAAGGTCGCGGCTGTAAGAACACAAGGAATGGACTGTACCTACATCGTCTATGGCTCTGTAGGTGTCTCTCAAAAATGCTGAAACCCACCTAAGCCATTTCATGCTGGACAGACAGAAGTCAAAGTTAAACTTAAATAAATGAAACAAAAAGACGCAGCGGGCCTGGTGATCAGACACAGACGGCCTCGGGAGCCCAGCAATTCCTATATTGCCAAAACACAGCAGAATCATCGAGCTTGTGAAGAGAAAGAATTGTGTCTCTCCCCCACCTCGATGTTTACAACTGGAGATGTGCCATGAGCCCAATAATCTGCGACATCAAAATCCCAGCCACCCCAAGTATTATTGTGATATATCAGAGTTGCCGTGAAATGGGGTTAACTGTAGCTGTTTGTTCAGTGACTGTGATTAATATCAGTCTTCCCGGACCTAACTGGGTCACTGAAGGATTTCCCTCTTCCATAATTCGGGACTTATTTCAACTTATTTTGCCCTAGTATTCGGGGCAGAGTCAAACTCAACAAGATTGGGATCAGCAGCTACAGAGAAAGAGCGAGAGATCAGAACCTGAGAACATTAGAATGGTCCAACAATGGATTTTAATTTGAGAACATGAGACTGGAATGTTCCAACAATGAATCAGAATCTGAGAACGTTAGACTGGAATGTTACAACAGTGGACAGGAGTTTATCCTGGGGTCTTCACTGGGTTTCTCAGGATTGGCCGCGGTTAGAGTTGCGGATACTAGCCGTACTGATAATTATTCAAGTTGGGTACTATCCCATCCTCGCTATTACTGGTGTGCCTGGTAAGTCTATCTCTATCAATTCTATGTGTGATGCTGAATGTTATTGCTATTCTGGTTGTTTATGTTCAACAAAAACATAAACGTTCAGTCACTTCCTTCTCATGCATTTCCAAAATACTTACTCATAAACATCTGAGAAGGTAAAAGACTGTTCAGAACCTTGAGTCTCGATTTACCGTGAACTGTATTGTATCTCCATATTCTCTCTGTCATCAAACCTGCCGACACCCACCTATATAAAATCACCAATCTCCAGCCCTGCCTGAGTTCTGTTGCTGACTTTTCCATCACCTACCCCTTTGTTAACGACAGATTTTATGGCTCCAGTTCTCTTCTGACCTCTCTTCCAGTTACAAACAGTTTGACCACAAACATGTTCTTGTCTCTACAGTTACTTCACAACAGGGACTCTTAAACAGAGTAATAATGTCACTGACTGTGTAATTCAGAGGCACGGGTTATGACTCGAAAATCATTGTCTGAAATTCTATCAAAGCCGATGACTAAATTTAAATTCCAATATCAAAAATTTGAATGAAGTCTATTTTCACTCATGGCAAGCATAAACCACTGTCTGAACTAAGTGTCACCTCAGATCCACAACAATATGGTTGCCTCCATATTGCCTTGACAAATGGCCCCGTGGTCAAGGACAGTTAGAACGAACAAAAATGCTGCCCTTGCCAGTGATGCTGGCATCCCGCGAAACAACAACATTAAAGGTGAAATAACCAAGGAAATGAGGATGCTGGCGATCTGAAATAAAATTCTCCACCGTCTGAAAAAATGTTGGAGAATCTCAGCAGGTATGGCAGTCTGTCGGAAAAAAAAACAAATAACGTTTCAAGGTTAGTGAACCTATCAAAACTGAATAAAACTGAGAAATAATATTATTATATCAGGGATGGATGGTAGGGTGAGCGGGAGGTTTGTGTTGAGTGGATGATGTCCAGCAAGAGAGAGAAAGTGAGAGTGAATGAGAGACAGATGGAGAGAGAGAGAGAGAGAGAAAGGAAACGCAAGCAAAAGGATTGCTGATGATGGACTGGAAGGAAAACAGAATGGGAAATTATTCTACCATTTCCCCTTTTCACATATTCCTGAGTATCATATTTATTATGGGATGTCCTTGCTTACCGTGAGTTATGTTCCCTCTATCTCTCTTATAGTCGCTGAGTTGTAGAGAAACGTAATGTTCAATGGTCAACTGTTTCTTTGGAGAGAGGAACTATTACTGTGCGACTGTGTAGAGATGTAAGAGCTTTCTCAGCCAGGAAGAGAAACTGAGGAGCTGAAAAATGTATTGCTGGAAAAGCACAGCAGGTCAGGCAGCATCCAGAGATCAGGAGAATCGACGTTTCGGGCATGTGCCCTTCTTCTAGAATGAGGAAAGTGTGCCAAGCAGGCTAAGATACAAGGTAGGGAGGAGGGACTTGGGGGAGCTGCGTTGGAAATGCAATAGGTGGAAAGAGGTTAAAGTGAGGCTGACAGGCCGGAGAGGTGGTGGGGGCGGAGAGGTCAGGAAGAAGATTGCAGGTTAGGAAGGCGGTGCTGATTTCGAGGGATGGGATTGAGACAAGGTGGGGGGGGGGGGGAGTCGAAATGAGGAAGATGGAGAAATCTGAATTCATCCCTTGTGGTTGGAGGGTACCCAGGCGGAAGATGAGGCACTCTTTCGCTCATGCCCGAAACGTCGATTCTTCTGATGTTTGGATGCTACCTGACCTGCTGTGCTTTTCCAGCAATACATTTCACAGCTCTGATCTCCAGTATCTGCAGTCCCCACTGTGTCCAAGAGAAACTGAGGAGACCGAGGCATTTTCAATACTGAATGGATGCATTGTAGGTGTGGGGAATTCACTTGCTGCTGCCATCTGGAAAGTCAGTGGAGTCTCTGGGGATGGTGTTCTCAGGATAGTGATGTCAGCTACTGGGTTCATTCATGGAGCCCCGGTGGTCTGGGGACCCCACTCTGAATACTGCATTTACTGTGTGTCTGGGTCCATGATAAACAATTGAGGCTGAGACTACAAATAAGCGAAGCTGTACCAACAGGGAGGAGTGAGGCACTATGTTTTCCTCTCAGGGATTTCCAGGAACATTTGTCTAAGCTGCACCCATTCAGGTGTAAAGTGTACAACTAGTTTGTCTCAAAACTAAGGTGGTCACTGAGCTGTATTCTCTCTTTCAGTATAACCTGTGTTCTCACACCAGTAGCAGGACTGCGCTGACACTCATGATGAATGAAACTGGATTGATTCTGGAACATTTCAGGTAGCAGTGGGTAATATATCCATCATCTCTGAAGTGCAGTCCTCCAGTATATTCACGAGTTGACTGAAACCGTCTGCCTGCTGAGAGGAATGCATTGGTTCCATCTCCACAGGGGAAGGTACAGAAACTACTTTCCACAAATATTAGGGAACAGAGGGACTGGTAAAAATTGGAAACTGCAGGAAATCAGAATTAATGAAGTGTATGTTATTGAAAATCTAATTGAATTGAAGTTTCATAAGTTGCTGCATCTGATGAGCTCCATCCCAGAGTGATTGAGATGAGAACAAAGCTTGTGAAATAATTACTGATTATTCATCAAAGCTAGTTAGATTCTGGAAAGGATCCTGCAGACTGGACAGCAGCTATTGTCAACCTAAATATTTAAAACAGGATGGAGAGGGAAAACAGAAAACTAAATAATTTAATGTCAGATTTGAGAGAAAAAGATATTGGAACCTTTTATAAGGAACGTGACGATGAGACACTTGGAGAATAATGATACAATTTGGTACATTGGGCCTAGATTCAGGAAAGGGAAATGATCTTTGATAAACCTGTTTGTGGAGATTGTCCGTTGTGACATCGAAAGTTGAGAACCAATGGGATTGGTGTATTTGTATTTTTAGTAGACGCTTGACATGTCTGAATACAGGTGAGTGGGGAATGTTAGAGTCCATGGGTAGTTAGGGGTGGAATATATACCACATGGATTAAACATTGAGTAACGGAGATACGAGAAGAATACTGTTATTCTCTGGACTGAAGGATTGATGGGTGGCAGCAGGATCAGTGTTTGGGCAATAGCTGTTCACAAGGTATAAAAATGATTCAGATGTGAACAACAAATATCATCATGTACATTTATATTTGTTAAATGGTAGAGAGATTGGCGAGTGCTTTTGTTGAAAAAGTCCTGGATGTCCTTGGTCACAAGTTACTGACAGAATTCATACAGGGGAAGGAAGTAAATGATACGTGGCTCTTCAGGCAAAATGATTGAAGTACAAAAGTTAGAAAATCTTTCCCACTGATCGTGTTTTGTTGAGATAGTATTTGGTGCTTTGTGTAAAGGTTTGGTCTGCTTTATAATCAATGATATCTTTGTCACCGAGACAGTGCAAAGGAGTTTGACCAGACTAAACACTGGCGTGTTGTTACCATGAGGAGAGAGTGCAGTAACGATGTGCTTAATCTGTAGCGCTGTGAGAGAATAAGAAGTTGAAGCTTGATGGGTATGGACAGAAACCCATTATGACCCAAACAGCTAAATGGGGTGTCAATGTCATACTTTTCATTGGATGTTTGATTCACGACAGTTTACATGCATCTGCAGAACCCTCATGTCGATTGACAGCGAGGTGCAGGCTCTGAATGAACCCTGAACACTTTAATGCACAGTTAATGTGTGACACTGCATTGTGTGTCACTTTGTACACAGTCCTGTCAGCAGCCAAAACACCTTCATTCTGAAACAGTTAGTTATTCCCCACCGGTTTCCGACCTCCATGGAGACCATGGGTCTGCCTTCTTGGAGATGGAAGATAACTTGGAGAATGGCTAAAAAATGTTGGATTCATTCCAACTGCCAGAAAACCATATTAAAGTAACACATATGTACCATGAGTAATTAAGCCATGTGGATCAATTTGGAGCAGTTGCCTGCGCAGCCCCTGCTCCATTTGTTTGTGATGTTGGAGCATCTCTGACACTTTCCTGTTCCTGTGTTAGTGGCTTGACAAGCTGAATAACCTCTTCCTGATCCTTTGTAAGTGACTCCGGGTGTGAAATGGTTCTTTCTGATCCCATGTACGTGACATGTGGGAGAGAGCAGACTCACACCTTCCTGTGCAACAGGCAGGAGGCACTGAAAGGGCTATCCTTCTTTTGCCCAGTAGTTTTGATGGGATGAATGGCTTCCCCACATTCTCGTGAAACCAGATTGAGCTGCTAAATGAACTTGTCCTTTTACTTTGGAAATGTACTATGCTGTTACATAAATGTCACCCAGACTTTAACAACATGGTCTTGAATGTTGTCCGTGTCTTGCTATACATGGTCACAGATTATTTCAAGAGCTGAAGAGGGACAATCTGTCCTGAAAACTTTGTAGACTTCAGTGAATGCCCCCTCTTCTGCTGGCACGGTGACTCAGAAGCTAACACTGCTGCCTCATAGCATCAGGGTCCAAGGTTTGATTCGATCCTTGGTCAACTGACTGTGTGGGGTTTGCACATTCCCCACTTGTCTGCATGAGTTTCGTTTGGTTGCTCTGGTTTCCGCTCACAGTCCGAATATGTGCACGCAGGGTGAATAGGCCATACTAAATTGTCCATCTTGTTAGGTGCATTAGTCAGAAGGAAATGTGTTTGGGTGGGATACTCTTCGGAGGGTTGGTGTGGACTGGTTGGGCCGACGTGCCTGTTTAAACATTGTAGGGAATCTAATCTGCTCAGTTTGGACGCAATGGGCTGAATAGCCTTCTTCCACACTGTAGGGATTCTATGATGACAAACTGGAGATGCCTGAGCTGAGGAAGCTGCGCTGAGGATCTCCTGCAGATGTGCCCCACGGCTAAGATGATTGATGCCCACCAATGATAATCATCTTCCCTTGTGCTGTGAATGACTCCAAGCAGTGTAGAGGTCATAATTAATTCTCAGTAAGTGTGATTTTGTTCAGGTTCCTTGATGTCATCCTCAGTCAAATACTGCCTTGAGTTCAGGGTCAGTCTCTCTTAACTGAGCCCCTGCGTTACCTCTTTTGTTCATATCAATAGGTCATGGTGCAGAAGCAGAGAAGGTTTTCTTCAAACAGAAGGTAGTGAATGTCAGGAATTCTCTTACACAGAGATCTAGGGGAGCTAGATCACTGAAAGGGACCAGTGGTGCCCAGCTGGGATCAGTTCAGTGACCTCTGCCCTCTGTTATTTTCAAAATGACTTGGATGTGGGTGTTGAAGAGTTGGCTAGTAAGTTTGCTGATGACACAAAGGTGGTTGGAGTGGTACAGAATGTGGAGGGTTATTGTAGGTTGCAATGGGACATCGACAGGATGCAGAGCTGGGCTGAGAAGTGGCACATGGAGTTCAAACTGAAGTAATTCACTTTGAAAGCTGGAATGTGAACGCAGAATACATGGTTAAAGGCAGGATTCTTGGCAGTGTGGAGAAACAGAGGGATCCTGGCGTCTGTGTCCACAGATCCCTCAAAGCTGCCACCCAAGTTAATCAGGTTGTTCAGAAGGCGTATGGTATGTTGGCTTTCAGTTGCAGGGGGATTGAGTTTAAGAGCCGCGAGGTTATGCTGCAGCTCGATAGAGCCCTGCTCAGACCGCACAGGGAATATTGTGTTCAGTTCTGGTCTCCTCATTATAGGAAGGATAATGAAGCTTTTGAGAGTGTAAAGAGGAGATTTACCAGGATGCTGCCTGGACTAGAAGTCTTACAAAGAAACCGCGAGGGAGCGAGGGCTTTTCTCATTGGAGGAAAAATAGATGAGAGGTGACTTGATAGGGGTGTACAAGATGATGACAGGCAGATAGAGAGTGAATAGCCAGAGACATTTTCCCATGGCAGAAATGTCTATCACTAGGTGGCATAATTTTAAGGTAATTGGAGGAAGTTTTAAGGGAGATATCAGAGGTAGATTATTTACACAGAGTGTGGTGGGTGTGTTGAATGCACTACAATCAGTGGTAGTAGTGTCAAATACGTGAGGGAAACTTAAGAGACTCTTGGATAGGCACATGGAACAAAGTGAATGGAAGCATGGAGGTTAGAGTAGGACAAACAACACAATTGTCGAGGGCTGAAGGTCCAATCTGCATGCATTCATGTAGAACCTTGAGCTCAAAATCTGCATGAATTCATGTAAAGCTCTGTAATCTCACTTTTTAGCTTAGAATCAATTTAAACATCATGGCCTCGTCAGAAAACACAGGGGGCCAGCACCTTCAACATTTTGTCTTGCTATCACCATTGTTCACAGCTCACCAGAGAATGCAACTTTTTTTTAAAAATAGATTTTGGGATTTACACATGAAAGAAGTGAAACTATCATGGTATTCGAACCGATGAAAGGCTTAACAGACAATCAATTTTTCCATGTATAATTTCAGTTACATCACACTGTAAATTTTTGCTCTAAATTCTGTGTTACGGTCGAGCCCTCCACTATCACCTGATGAACGAACAATGCTCCAAAAGCTAGTGTGCTTCCAATTAAACCTGTTGGACTATAACCTGGTGCTCTGTGATTTCTAACTTTGTACACCCCAGTCGAACACCAACATCTCCAAATCAGTACTGTTCTTTGTTCTGTGTTCTATGGAAGTGCTCAAGAAGACTTGGACATTAAGAAGATTTGAGAATTGGAGCAGGTCTGCCTTGATCTTAGTGAAGGGTAAGGCAGGCTTGGGATGTGAATGACCTGCACCTGTTTCTGATGCTCTCCCATTCTGTTATTGGAAAGTTCATATGTGTTATTTTCCTGGAAGGTCTTTTATGGAATGTTGCAATCAGGGAGACCCGTGGATTTTGTGAGCCATCACTGGGTGAGATTTGGGGGCTGTATTCACAGTGAATCTGGGTATACAACATGATCAACAAATGAAGCACAAGATACAGAGAGGGGAGGTTTTGTAAAGAGAAGTGAGCAACCTCTTCCATATCCAGCCTAGGTCTTCCAATTACATTTTCCAAATCTCCCAAACCGAGTGGGACAGTCTCCAGGGACCGAACTGTTTCCTGTATTTCTGTGCACCATGCTATAACAATAAGTGGACTCTAACTGCTCCTGTCTAGCAGGTTAGAGGGGTTGAATGGAACACAGAAACATGGGAGTGAGGAGCAGGAGTGGGTCATTAGAGAATTTGAGCCTTCTCCACCAAACATTAAGATTGTGGCTGATCAGATTGTGGTCTCAGCCTCATCGTCCTGTCTGTGTTCCATTATCTGTGACTCACTTCTCTGTCAAATCTTTAGCTAACTCAGCTGTGAATACTTGTAATCAGAGAGGCAACACAAACTTCCGGGGAAGAGAATTCCCATTCGAATGGCCCTTTTAGAATTATTCCTCATCCCGCTGTGAGAATAAGAGAATCATACAGCGTGGAAAAAGATCCTTTTGTTAAATTTGTCCATGCCGATCAGGCATCTTAATCAGATCTCGTCCCAATTGGCAGCATTTGGCCCACATCACATGATCCATTCCTATTTATGTACCTATCCAGATACATTTTAAACGTGTAAGTGTACCCGCTTTCACTACTTTCTCTGACAGTACACCCACCAGCCTCTGTATGAAAAGGTTTCCCCTCAGGTCCCTTCTAAGACATTTCCCTGTCACCTTCACCCTATGCCGTCTAGTTCTGGACGCCCCTACTCTGGGAAAACGATCTTGTCCATTCAGACTATTCATGTCCTTCAGGACTTTTTAAACCTCTGTCATGTTACCATTCAGTCTCTGACAGTCCAGGGGTAAAAGCCTCATCCTGTTCATCAACTCCCTGTAGCTCAAACCCTCAGGTTCCAGATAATCTTTGTAAATCTTTTCTGCACCCTTTCAAGCTTAACAACATCCATCCTTTAAAAGAGTCAACTGATATGTACGCAGTTTTATTAAAGTGGCCTCACCTCCGTCCTGTTCAAGCCCCTCTCGCTACCCCTACTCCAATTCTCAATGTTCTGACCGATTAAGACAAGCATGTCAACCACGTTCCTCACTACTCTACCGACCTAAACTCCACTTTCAAGGAACTATGAATCTTCACCCATAGTTCTCTTTGTTAAGCAACATTCCCCAGGGCACTACCCCGCTTTAACTTACCGAAATGTCAAACCTCACCAATATCTAAATTAAACTCCATCTGCCAGTCCTTGGCTCATTGTTGGGCAAGGATCCCGTTATATTCTGAGATAATCTTCTTCACTGTCCACTGAACCAATTTGGTGATGTTATCTGTAAACTTACTAACCATGCCTCCGATAATCACATCAAAGTTGTTTATAGCCGTGATAAAAAGCAGTGAGCTCAGCATTGATTCTTTCAGAACACCGCTGGCCACAGGTCTTCAGTTTGGAAAACAATCCATTATCTTCAATCCAAATTTGTATCCAATTGGTTATCTTTTACTAGATTACATATAATCTAATTTTAGTAATCTGTCTACGATGGGGAACCTTATTATATGCCTTGCTGAAATTTGTGTAAAAATTGTACACCACAGTGTATTCTTCAATCTTCTTTGTCATCTCTTCATAATACTCAATCACATTAATTAGACATGATTTCACAAATCCATATTGACTATCCCTAATCATTCCTTGTCTTTCTAAATAAATGCAAATTCCATCCCTCAGAATCCCCTCCAAGGAACTCCTCGTCTCTGACCTTGGCTGATTGAGTCGATAACTCCCTGCGTTGTTTTGGCTCACTTCTCCCTTTTCTGCCCCCACTCCTCCACTGCCCACAAAAAATAATTATAACTATGTTGGTGATATGGCCAATGATATAGTTCTCAGAGTGTGTCAGGGTCAGTGTTCGGAACAAGTCAGACAGATTTCTTTAATCTACTAAAACAACATGTCTATGACCAAAACAAACTATGATGGAAAGTGGAATGACGAGAGGATATTGCAAATATGTACAGTGATATTTCCCTTTGAAAAATCCTGAGAAACACACACACACACACACAAAAAGACACACACACAGACACACACGCACACACAGACAGACAGACACACACACACACACACACACACACAGACACACACACACACGTATTGTCGATAACAAACTGAAAAGCAAAATATCTGCAAAGTTAACTTGAAAGAACATTGTCCAAATATGATTCGAACTTATGACCTAAGGAAAAATGAGAGTTTGACCCAAATACTGTTCTATGTGTAGAGTCATCAAGTCCTAGAGCATGGAGAGAGGCAGAGAGGCCCTTTGGCTCAAACTCGTCCATGCTGGCCCAAATATCCAACCACACTAACCTCATTTCCCAGCACTTGGCCAATAGCATTCTCGTCCTTTCCTGTCCATGTACTTGCCCAAATGCCATTTACGTATCCTTAATATAAATGCATCAACCACTTCTGTTGACAGCTCATTCCCTTTGTGTGCCACTCTCTGTGTAAAACAGTTTCCATCAGTTTCCCTTTTATTCTTTCCCCTCTGACCTTAAACTGATGCTCTCCCCTCCTTGATTCCCCAACTCTAGGAAAAAGAGGTTGGGTCCATTCACCCTATCCATGTAAACTTCCTTCGGCCCCTCTCCTGTGCTCTAAAGAAAAAAAGTCCTCGCTTGTCCAACTCTCCCATTAATTCATACTGTTGAGTCCTGGCAACATTTTTATAAATTCCGTCTGCACACATTCCAAATTAAAAACATCCTTCCGATCGCAATGTGACTAAAACTGAACACAACACTACAAGTGCAGCCTCACCAACATCCTGTATGACTATAACATAACTTCCCAACTGCTCTCCTCCATGTCCTGACCGATGCTTGCTAGTGTGGCAAAAGCCTACTTCACTACCATATCTAACTATGACCCCACTTTCAGAGAACGGTGGACCTAAACTCCATGGTCCCTCTGCTCAACTACACTCCTTAAGGTCCTACCAATCAACATGAAACTCCTACCTTGATCTAACGTTGCCAAAATATTCCTCGGCCCACTTCTCCAGTTTGATCAAGGTCCTGCTGCAATTTCTGATATACTTCCTCATTGTCCACGATACCACCTATCTTAGTGTCATCTTCAAGTTTCCTAGCCATGCCTTGTACATTCGCAAGAATATCATTGATACAGATAACAAATAGCAACGGGCCCAGCAGCGACCCCTGAGGCACTTCATGTGTCACAGGCCTCCAGTCCGAGAGAACCCTTCCACTATTACCCTCTGCTTACTACCATGAAGCCAATTGTATATCTAATTTGCCAGGTCCCTCTGGATTCCATGCGATTCTAACCTTCCAGACCAGCCTATCAATGGCAACCTTGTCAAAGGCCTTACTGAAAACCACACACTCTACCGCCCTACCCTCATCAACATTCCTGGTCACTTCATCAATGAACTCAAACAAATTTGAGAGGCATGATCTCCCACTCACAAAGCCATGTGATCTTTCCAGTATAAAAACAACTATTAATAATAATTATTAAAATTAATAATATCAAACTAATAAGATATAAAACTAATATCAAACTAATAATAGGATGACACTTTCAGTGGAGAATAAATTAACCATGGTATGTGATATTCGAACGTGCGTCATGGGTGAAGGGCAGAATAGATTTTGTACCTGTGTCATTGAACTGTGTTGAAAAAAAGCAAGGGTGACATGGTAGTTCAGTGGCTAGTACTGCTGCCTCATAATGTCATGGATCCGGGTTTGGTTCCAGCTTCGGGTGACGCTCTGTATGGAGTTTGCACATTCTCACTGTGTTTGTGTGTGTTTCCTCTGGGTGCTCCATTTTCCTTACACAATCCAAAGATCTATAGGTCAGGTGAATTGGCCATGCGAATTTACCTATCGTGTTATGTGCATTCGTCAGGGGTAGAGAAATGGAACTGGGTGGGTGACTGTTTGGAGGGTTAGTGTGGTCTTGTTGTGCCAGACGATCTGTTTCCATACTGTAGGGAATCTGTTAAAAAAACTATTTCTAAACAAACCTTATATTTCCAAATGCATGCATATCGCAGACCTCAGAGTCTTCTCAAGCAACCTACGTACCACAGATATTAGACTTCCTGGTCTATCGATCCCAGATTTTTCTTTGCTTCCCTTTCTGAATAATGGCACAACATTTGCTAATCTCCAATATTCTGGAACCTAACCTGTTGCTAACGATGATGCAAAAATATCAACCAGGGTCCCCGTAGTTTCTTCTGTAGCCTCTTGCAGTATTCTTGGATGCATCTGTTTACAACCAGGAGATTTATCCACCTTCATACAGTCTAATGCATCCAACACACCTTCTCCTGTGATATTGACTCACCCCAAGATAACACTACGACTTTTGTCAGCCTCCCAAGGTTCATGTATTACTCCACGGTAAAGACAGAGGAGAAATATTCATTGAGAATCTCGCAAATCTTCAGGACATGCACGTCCATTTTGGACTTTGAGGGGTCATATTCTCATTTAGCTATTCTTTTGACTTTAATATACTTAATGAACCTCTTTCGATTCACCCTAATCTTATCAGCCAAAGCTATTTTGTGCCCCCTTTTCACCCTCCTGATTTCCTTTTTCAGTAAACTACTGTATCCCCTGTACTCCTCCAGGTATTCCCTCGATCCCAGCTGCCTGGACATGAGCCACGCCTCCTTTTTGCTGGTCAAAGCCTCAATATCTCCTGACATCCGAGGTTCCCTCTTCCTACCAACCTTGCCTTTTACCCTCACAGTAACACATAGACCTTGAACTGTCGACATTTCACTTTTAAAGTCCTCCCACTTGCAGGAGGTCCCTTCGCCTGCAAAGAAACTCCTCCAACCAACCCCTACTAGCTCCTGTCTCATTCCATCAGAATTCGCCTTGCCCCAAGTTTGAACTTGAACATGTGGACCAATTTTATCCTTCTGCATAACTATTTAAAAATTAATAGAACTATTTTCGCGGGTCGCAGAGGGCTCCCCCACTATCACCTCAGACACCTGTCCTGCCCTAGATCTTAGAGTAGGTCACGCTTCGTCCCTTCCCGATTTGCACTCTCTACTTACTGCTTGAGGAAACTATTCTGAACACACTTAATAAATTCACCCCATCTCAGTCCTTAATTCTATGTCATTCCCAGACAATGTTAGGAAAATTAAAATCTCCTACTAATGTAATCCTATTGGCCCTGTGCGTCTCCCCAGTCTGTCTACATATTTTTGTTCCACTAATTCCTCGTTTATTATTTGGGGGCCTATAGTACAATCTAAACCTTATCACCATTCCCTTCTTATTTATTAGCTCCCCAGACAAATCCTCACAGGATGATCCATCAGTTATTTTATCTCTGTTTACTGCTGTGTTACTCGCCTTAATCAAAAATGAAACTCCCTCTCTCGTCTTTTCACCATCTCTGTCCCGTATAAAGCACCTGTACCCTGGTACTTCAAGCTGCCAGTGCTGTCCCTCCCTTATCCATGTTTCAGTAATGGCTATAATATCCCAGTCCCACGCAGCGATCCATGTCCACAGTTCATCAGCCTTACCTGTCAACCATCTTGCATTGAAACAGTTGCGATTTAATCCAACAGACATTCCTTGCTCCCTGTCGTTGTCTAGCCTGACCTGTCTCTTCATTTTCCTGTTTCTGATTACTGTATCTCCTTCCAGCCTCGCACTTGCCTTCCTGCTGTTGAGGATCTCACCACTCCCCAACCCCAGCCAATCTAGTTGAAACCCTCCCTTGCAGCAGTTGCAAACCTACCTGCCAGGATATTGGTCCCCTTCCAGCTCAGGTACAACCCGTCCTTCCTGAACACGCCACCTTGCCCCACAAAAGTTCACAGTAATCCAAAAATCTTTGCCCCCTGCACCAATTCTTTAGCCACCCCTTCATCTGCCATATCCTCCTATTCTTACCCTCACTAGCACGGAGAACTGGAAGTAAACTGGATATTACCGTGCATTTTATCCTTTTCCGTAGCTCTCCACAATCACTCTGTATGATGTCATCACTATTTCTACCTGTGTCATTCTGTTCTTTGTACCAATGTGCACAATGACTTCTGGCTGCTTCCCGCTCCCACCACCCTCCCCCTACTCCCGCTGAGAACGTTCTGCAGCCACTCTGAGACATCCTGGACCCTGGGCATGTGGGAGGCTACACACCATTCCGGATTCCCATTTGCTGCCACAGAATCTCCTGTCTGTTCACTATCGAGTCGAATAATTACTTCTGTTGTTATTCTACTTGCACAGCCTTCTGACAATGGTATTTCTTCATGAAACAGTTGAATTTGGCTGAATTGTTTTGCTTCAGGTAATGGGGAGACTCCAATGAATCCTCATCAGGAATCCTCCATTAGTGGGAAAGACGACTGGGCTTTTTTTCACTCCCACACATTGCTGTGATGAGCGATTGGGAAGCAGAAAGGGAGCAATAGAATGTTTCTCCACAGATAGGCTATATTTTCCATCTGTAAGTTAAATCAGTAACGTTTCCAGTCCCACACTACTCTGTGAGCTCTTCTTGAACATTGTCCGAACTATATGACTCCATAACATTCTCGACTCCAGGTCAGTGTGTTATTGCAGAATCAATTCATTCACAATAAATGGTCCTACTTGTTTTGAAGATGTGTTACTATGTGCTTGTATAATGTAAAAATAAGCGTTTCATGTCTTCACAAAGTCTGTGTTAAAATGAATATTCTTAAACATGTACAGTAATTGCTGGAAAAGCTCAGCTTGTCCGTCAGAATATGTGGGAAGAGAATTCACAGTTCAATTTTACTGTCCAATGACCTTTCCTTTGAAACTGACTTATTCTTAAATTATTTCCCCAGTTTTATTCTCCCACACCATAAGAAATATCCATCCAGTATTCACCAACTACACTCTTCTCCAGATCTTATATGGTCAATAAACCATCCCTCATTGTCAGGCCTAACTGTTAATTCTTCAGAACGTAATGTCTTCATCCCAAGAATGCATAAAGAGAAACATCTTTGAGACATTTCGAAAGCAATTTTTTTTTCAGTTTAGGCAGTTATAACTACACATTATACAACAGATGTAATCTCAGCAATGCCCTGTACTGATGCAAAAAACATCACTAAGATCATACCCAACACCCCTTGCACGAAACAGGATCATGACATTTACCTTCCAAATCACTTGCTACATCTTCAGGTTAATTTGATATGATTCATGTACTACGACCCACAAATCTCTCTGTAACACTGAGTTCTGCATTCTCCTTGCAGTTAAATAAATTTCTGCTGTTTCGTCTTTTCCACAAAACAGAAAATTTCCATCACATATATATTGTACTGTTTTTGTTTTCTGCTGAAGCTTTGATCACAGCCATCCTCTGTCTTTATGCCATTGCTTATTCTGCCTTCCCCTGTCCGTATCCCATTGCAGATGCTCAGCCCTCCCCCTGTCTGTATCCCATTGCTGATGCTCTGCCCTCCACTGTCTGTATCCCATTGCTGATGCTCTGCCCTCCCCTGTCTGAATCCCATTGCAGATGCTCTGCCCTCCCACTGTCTGTATCCCATTGCAGATGCTCTGCCTCCCCCCGTCTGTATCCCATTGCTGATGCTCTGCCCTCCCCTGTCTGTATCCCATTGCAGATGCTCGGCCCTCCCCCTGTCGTATCACATTGCTAATGCTCTGCCTCCCCGCGTCTGTGTCCCATTGCTGATGCTCTGCCCTCCCCTGTCTGTATCCCATTGCAGATGCTCGGCCCTCCCCCTGTCGTATCACATTGCTAATGCTCTGCCTCCCCGCGTCTGTGTCCCATTGCTGATGCTCTGCCTCCCCCCGTCTGTATCCCATTGCTGATGCTCTGCCCTCCCCTGTCTGTATCCCATTGCAGACGCTCGGCCCTCCCTCTGTGAGTATCACATTGCAGATGCTCTGCCCTCCCCTGTCTGTATCCCATTGCAGACGCTCTAACCTTCCCCGTCTGTATCCCATTACAGACGCACTGCCTTCAGCTGTCTGTATCGCATTGTAGATGCTCTCCCCTCCCCTGTCTGGATCCCATTGCAGACGCTCTTCTCTCCCCCTGTCTGTATCCCATTGCAGACGCTCTGCTCTTCCCCTGTCTGGATCCCAATGCAGGTGCTCTGCCCACCCCATCTGTATCCCACTGCAGACGTTATGCCACCCCTGCCTATATCCCACTGCAGAAGCTCTGACCTCACCCATCAGTATCCCATTACAGGCACTCTTCCCTCCCCCTGTCTGTATCCCATTGCAGACGCTCTTCCCTCCCCCGACTGTATCCCATTTCAGACGCTCTGCCCCTGCCCTGTCTCTATCCCATTGCAGACGGTCCGACCTCCCCTGTCTATATCCCATTGCAGACGCTCTCCCCTCCCCCTGTCTGTATCCCATTGCAGACGCTCTCCCCTCCCCCTGTCTGTATCCCATTGCAGACACTCTACCCTTCCCCTGTCTGTATCCCATTGCAGACGCTCTCCCCTCCCCCTGTCTGTATCCCATTGCAGACGCTCTTCCCTTCCCCTGTCTGTATCCCATTGCAGACGGTCCGACCTCCCCTGTCTGTATCCCATTGCAGACGCTCTCCCTTCCCCTGTCTGTCTCCCATCGCAGACACTCTGCCCTTCCCCTGTCTGTATCCCATTGCAGACGGTCCGACCTCCCCTGTCTGTATCCCATTGCAGACGCTCTCCCTTCCCCTGTCTGTATACCATTGCAGACGCTCTACCCTTCCCCTGTCTGTCTCCCATCGCACACGCTCTTCCCTCCCCCTGTCTGTATCCCATTGCAGAGGTGCATATCTCCCCCAGTCCGTCTCCCATTGCAGACACACTGCCCTTCCTTGTCTGTATCCCATTGTAGACGCACTGCCCTCACTCTGCCCTCCGCTGTCTGTATCCCATTGCAGACAGTCTTCCCTCCACTGTCTGTATCCCATTGCAGACGCTCTGCCCTCTCCCCGTCTGTCTCCAATTGCAGGTGATCTGTCCTTCCACTGTCTGCATTCCCTTGCAGACGCTCTACCCTCCCCCTGTCTGTATCCCATTGCAGACGCTCTGTCTCCATTTGACATCTTATTGAATGACTAGCCTGGTGCATGAGCAAATTGAGCTCCATCTCCTTCATCCGGTTCATTAGAATAGATTGTAATTTGTTGATGACCTCATACAGATCCCTGAAGAATTCCACTCGTTACAGCTTTCCAAACACAAAATGAGTAATGATCTATACTCTGCATTTCCTGACAGCTACCTAGGGCTCACCCTCTTCTGCATAACATCCTGGGATGGTTATAGGGCGTCCCCCTGTGCGGTAATTTACTGAATACTTCATTCTGTTTGGTGGGGTCTGTTTGGTGCAGCCCATTTTGCCGCAGACGCATTTAGGCACAGAACTATTTCAGCGCAGCTCATATTTATTCCTTTTCAGGCTTAGGTAAAAGCATGAATCAAAGCAATAAAAATAAAAATAATGTTTATTGCCTTTAGTAAAAATGTTAAAAAGACACCTGAGTAAGTATAACACTGACTCAGAGTTTTATTTCAGAGCTAAAATGATAATCGGTCTTGCATTTATTCACATTGAAAACATTCATGAAGCTATTGAACATTTGACTGATGAGCTTCCAGATGAACTGCAACCGCTGCTGGACTGGTTCGAGGATAACTATGGAGGTAAAAGATTACGCAGTGGAAATGGTCGGCGTTCACCGCTTTTTCCAGTTGGAATGTGGAATTTATATGAAAGAACTCTAAACAATGAGAACAAAACAGTCAATAATGCAGAAGCTGCCCACAGGAGATGACAATGCGAACATGATGTGGAACATCCAGTTATTTGGAAATATATTGACAGTTTACCAAAGGTTCAGAGAGGAAGGGACCTTTACTATGAGCATCTGATAGCAGGGCACGATAGTCCGTTGAAATTAAAGAAGCAGATGCTAGAATACAAACACTCGTAAGAAGATTTAGTGAGAGAAATGATGTCGAATATTTACGAGGATTGCCCATAATTTTGAATGAACGTCATGTTTTAGATTTTTCGTAATGAACTTATATCATTTACTTTTTTTCTTTTTAACATTTTTACTGAAGAGAAGAAACATTATTTTTATTTTTAGTCTTTCATTAATGCTGTGAACTAAGCCTGAAAAGTGAGAGAGATTAGATTGGAACTGCCAGCGAGTTTCAATTGAGAATTGCTCTTTACTGAACATTGATAGTTACTTGGTTGGTGGGACGTCGATGTTTCAGAATCTCCACACAAGGTGTCCTGGTCCTCTCTGGATATTTGAAGGATCCTCCCCATATGTCGAGGTAGACAGTGAGGGAATGGATATCGGGCACTCTACTTCGTTACAGCATCTGTAAGCCGCCCTCTCTCTCTCTCTCGCCTCCCTATCCCTCTCTTTCACCCCTCCCTCTCTCTCTCACCCACTCTCTCTCTCGCCCCCTTCACTCTCTCGTCCCCCTCCCTCTCTCGCTCGTCCCCCTCCCTCTCTCACTCGTCCCCCTCCCTCTCTCTCTCGTCACCTCCCTCTCTCTCTTCCGCCCCCTCCCTCTCTCTCTCCCGCCCCCTCCCTCTCTCGTTCCCGCCCCCTTTCTCTCCCGCCCCCTCCCTCTCTCTCTCTCGCCCCCTCCCTCTCTCTCTCGCTCCTCCCTCTCTCTCTCGCCACCTCCCACTCTCTCTCGCCCTCTCACACTCTCTCTCGCACCCTCCCTCTCTCCCCCCTCCCTATCTCTCTTTCCTCTTCCTCTCTCTCTCTTTCCCCTCACTCTTTCTCTCACCCCCACCCTCTCTCTCTCACCCCCTCCCTCTCTCTCTCTTGACCCCCTCTCTCTCGTCCCTCTCTCTCTCTTGCCACCCTCCAACTCTCTCTCGACCACCTTTGTAACTCGCCGCCCTCTCTTTCTCTAGCCCCCCCTCTTTCGCCCGCGCCCTCTCTCTCTCTCGCCCGCCACCCCTCTCACATCCCCTTCTTCTCTCTCTCTCGCCCCCTTCCCTCTCTCTCTCGCCCCCTCTCTCACTCGCCCCCTCCCTCCCTCTCTCGCTCCCCTCCCTCTTTCTCGCCCCCCCTCTCTCTTTCGCCACCCCTCTCTCTCGCCCCCTCCCTCTCTCTCTCGCCCCCTCCCTCTCTCTCACCCCATCCCTCTCTCTCACACCCTCTCCCTCTCTCTCACCCCCCTCTCCCCCTCCCTCTCTCTCCCGCCCACCTCTCTCTCTCGCCCCCTGCCTCTCTCTGTATCACCCCACCCTCGCTCGTCCCGCACCCCCCCTCTCTCTCTCGCCCCTCCCTCTCTCTCTCACCCACCCACCTGTCTCTCTTGCCCGCCGCCTCTCTCTCTCACCCTTCTCCCTTTCTCTCTCGCACGTCCCTCTCTACCTCGCTCCCCTCCCTCTCTCTTACCTCCTCCTTCTCTCTCTTGCTCCCCCCTCTCTGTTGCCCGCCCTCCCTCTCGCTCTCGCTGCTCCCTCTCTCTCTCTCAACCACCCACCTCTCTCTTTCTTGCCCATCCCCTCTCTCTCTCTCTCATGCCTCTTCCTTTCTCTCTCGCCCCTCTCTCTCACCTCCACTTAGTGGAGCTGCTGGGGATGGTTTGCAGAAGGTTGTGCTGTGAGCTGCCTCAGATATTGCGGAAAACCTGATGATTTGGTGACGCAACTCTGAATGGAACATGGGGACTGTAGTTACAGCATCCGAGTCTGCAACATGAACAACAAATGGAGCAGAGGCTACAGAGAGGGGAAGCTCTGAAACCACAGACTGAGTGTATGTGGGGAAAGGGACATGCCGTATTTGCCTGTGCCTTAGTCTGGACAAGTACACATTCTCACTCTCCCCGTTACATACACTGATGCACACTCTCCCTATCTGCCCCTCACACACAATCACACTGCCCCTCTCTCACGATCCACATATGCACTCCACTCTGTCACACACACGGATGAACACAGACCCGCTCTCTCTCTCCCTCCCGCACACACGCGCACAATCCACCTCACTCTCTCTCACATACAGAATGGGTGTCTCTCACTCCCCTTCACGCAGACACGCCCTCCCTCTCACACATACATATGCGCGCTACTCCTACTTTGTAAATAAAACCAGTCTGACTCCAGGGCAAGACACAGACAGAGTCCAAACAAGGCCTCAAGCTTAGAATACATTATCTGACCGCAATTGTTACTTCATTTACATCGATAGTACCTGAAGGTGTCTCCAGGCAGTGACTTGAAATAAATTCTGTGATTTGCATTTTAATCAATCAAACCCGCCTCTCCATTCTGACTGATTAAGTACTTAAGAGCCATCTTAGGTGTGTACAATTCATGTGCATGTCTTGTACAACCCTTTGACCTTGGATAAAGATGGCTGGAAGTGAAGATTTTACGGTGGAACCGTTGATGAAGAACAGTGGAAGGCTTTCAAAACAATTTTTCAACGTTCCCAGCAACAGCATATAATGGTGAAATGGAAGGACTGTAGGAAAAGGGTAATCTTCCATGAACGCCTCAGGTAATAAGGGAGGCTATCAAATTAAAATAAATGGCATAAATAATGGCAACGACCAGTGGGAAAGTAGAAGATTGGGAAAACTTTAAATGTCAAAATAATGTCAAAATCGTTAACTTTTTTGTTGCTTTATTTTGACATTTATCAAGTCACATCCGATAGGTTACAAGAGTAAACTACCTCAGAATATTAAGACAGATAGCAAAATATTCTATAAATATACAAAACGAAATGAATGGCTAAGGTAAGCAATTGTCCTTTAGAATGTGAGAAGTGGGATCCAGTAATGAGATATGAGGAAATGGACAAGGAATTGAAGAGTTATTTAGTTGGTCTACAAAATGAAGGACACTAATAACATGTCAGTAATTGTCAAAGACAGGAAGATAAGTGAGTACCTGGAAACAACCATTCCCAAGAGAGAGATATTGTTGGGCAAGCTCATGGAGCCAAAGGTAGATAAGTCTCCTGGCCCTGATGGAATGTATCCCAAGGTACTAACAGAGGTGATGAGAGAAATAACAAATGCACTTTTGGAAATTTTTCTGATTTCACTGGACTCTGACACAATTCCAGCAAATTGGAAAACAGGAGTACAGACACCACTGTTTAAAAAGGGAGATAGACAACATGAGGGGAATTATAGACTGGTTAGCCGAACATCTGTAGGAGAAAATATTTCAATCTATAATCAAGGAATAAATGGCAATGCATCTTGATAGAAATTGTCCCGTTGGGGAGACACAGTGTTGGTTAATGAAAGGCAGGCCACGTGTAACTAACCTACTGGAATTCTATGAAGACATTACACGGTGGCACAATGGTTAGCACTGCTGCCTCACAGCGCCTGAGACCCGGGTTCAATTCCCGCCTCAGGCGACTGACTGTGTGGAGTTTGCACGTTCTCCACACTCTGCGTGGGTTTCCTCCGGGTGCTCCGGTTTCTTCCCACAGTCCAAAGATGTGCAGGCCAGGTGAATTGGCTATGCTAAATTGCCCATAGTGTTAGGTAAGGGGTAGATGTAGATGTAGGGGTATGGGTGGGTTACGCTTCGGCGGGGCGGTGTGGACTTGTTGGGCCGAAGGGCCTGTTTCCACACTGTAAGTAATCTAATCTAATCTAATCTACAGGAGCCCAGTAGGTGTGGTGTACTGAGATTTCCAAAAGACATTCAATATAGTGACGCCAAAAAGGCTGCTGCATAAGGTGTGGCGTTACGGGCAATGTATTAGCATGGAGAGAGGCTTGGTTAACTAACATGAAGCAACGAGTGGGAATACATGACTAGTGGAGTGACTCAGGGATCGGTGCTGGTACTGCAATTATTCACAGCTTACATAGATAATTTGGAGTAGGGGAGCACGTGTAGTGTCTCAAAGGTTGCAGATGATACTAACATGACTGGCAGAGTAAAATGTGGAGAGGATGGTTAAACTTTACAAAGGGACATAAAGAGTTGAAGTGAGTGGGTCAAGGTCTGGCAGATGGACTGCAATTATAATAAATGTAAAATCATCCATTTTGGTAGGACAAATACTAAAGAGGACTCTTATTTGAATTGTTTAAAAAATGCAGCATGCTCTTGTGCAGAGGGACCTGGGTGTCCTTGTGCATGAATCACAGAAGCTGGTCTGTAGGGGCAACAGGTAATTAACAAGGCAAATTGAATTTTGTCCTTCATTGCGAAAGGGATTGAGTGTAAAAGTAGGGAGTTATGTTGCAGATTTAAAGGGTGCTGAGGAGACCACACCTGTAGTACGTGCAGTTTTGGTCTCCCCGTCTGAGAAAGGAAATACTAGCACTACAATGTATGCAGAGGAGGCTCGTTAGGTTGGTTCCAGAGGTGAGGGGTTTGGTTATGAGGAGAGACTGAATACATTGGAATTATACATTGATTGGAATTTGAAAGATTGAGGGAGGAAGGAATAGAAACATTTATAATTGTGAAGGGAGTAGGTACGATAGAAATATAAAGGATGATTCCAGAAGCATGTGAAATTAGATAACAGGGCAAAGCCTCAAAACTATATGGAGCAGATTTAGGACTGAATTGAGAAGGAACGTCTTGATCAAGAAGCTTGTGAACCTGAAGAATTCTTGAGGATTTGTCATTGAATGTGTTTGAACTCTTATAGATAATTGTTTGAAGATTAAAGAAATGATGGATTATGGTGAGTGGGCGGGTAAGTGGAGCTGAGGCCATGAAATTATCTGCCATTATCTTATTGAATGGAGGCGCAGGCTTGAAGGGCCCGATGGCCTACTCCTGCTCCTAGTTTGTACGTTCTTATGTAATGGGTCAACATGAAATGGGAATTATATTTGACAAACTGACTGGTCGATGCATACAGAAAAGAAATGGATGCAATGCATTTAGATTTTCAGAAAGATCTTGATAAAGACTATGGCCGAGTGTGCAAACTCAAATGTTATGGCATTGGGTCTAAAATATGAACATGATTTTAGAATAGGACAACTGACACGAAACAGTGAACAGGAATAAAACAATCTGTTTTGAAGTTGAAGGATCATGGCGTGTCGTAGGGATTAGTGATTGTGACACAGCTATTCTCAATGCTTACCATCATTTAGGTGAGGGAATCAAATGCAATATTTCTCAGTCTGCTGACAGCACTAAATGATGTCGGATTGTTAGTGGGTGAGGAGGATTTAAAAAAAAAGCTCCAAAGGGATTGAGACAAGTTGGTTGAATGGGCAAATATGTGGCAGATGAAGATCAATGGGGGTGGATGTGATGGTGTGTACTTTGATAGGTACAATAGAACAGCAAACTATCATTTCAAAAGGGATTGTATGAAACATGTTGGTCTTTAAAGGGATTTATGTTCTTTCTTTTTTTTTCCTGTTGCGCAGCCCTCCGAAGTCAGTGCAGGGCAGTGAGTTCTGAACCCAGAAGTCAATACTGGGAATGGCATTGACACGCTGACCAGTGTACATAAACCAACCAAGTGGGGAGCTGTAACATTTTAAAGGATCTGTATTTCCTTGTACACCAGTCACTGAAAGCAATATTGCAAGAGCAGAAAGCAGGCAGGAAGATAAATGGTGTGTTGACCTTAATTTCTAGGGGATTGACTGACAGAAGTAAGGGTGTCTTACTGCAGCTGTACAGGGCCTCGGTGAGAGCCCATCTCGAACATTGTGCAGTATTGTGCGCAGTACTGGTCTCCTTACCTAATAAGTGACAAACCTGACATTGAGGGAGTACAGTGAAGGATGACCAGACTGATCTCTGGAATGACAGGCTTGTTGTGAGAGCAGAGTTTGGGGCGTTTAGGCCTGTGTTCAATGGGCTTCAGGAAAATGAGTGGAGATCTCAGTGAAACATATAAAACTATAACAGTGTGAGACATATTGGAAGATGATAATTCCCCGGCCTGGGACGTCTAGAACAAGAGGCCACCGTATTAGGTACAGACAGGCCACTCTGCATTGAGATGAGAATAAATGTCTGCACTCAGTGACTGGTGACTCTGGGAATTTCTCTGCCACATAAGCAGTGGAACACAAGGCACTGAATATGAGTAAGGATTTCTCGACACGAAAGGGAGCGGGAGGCATCTGGAGTATGGCGGTCACAAGCTCTCAGACGTTAGGAAGGAGGCCTCTGCAGGGTCAACAGAAATGTGTTTCCCATTCCCTTTTCCGATACTGAGGCTGGTGCCGGGAATTCTGTCAGTTTTATCCTTCCAAACTTCAGAGCAGTTTGATACAATTTTGTGTCCTACTTTGACGTTTTCGAGACTATTGAAAAGTTTATCACATGCATGTGTGTACAGAGTATCGTTTAGGCCAGACCAGGAATGCATAGAATTCACCAGGCCAGAATTCACTTCCTGAATGTACATTGATGAAGCAAATTGGAGTTTACAATCGGCATTGATTTCAGCATCATCATTACTGATACCAGATTTTAGATCTCGATATGTTGTTAATTGCTTTTCAATTCCATCAGCTATCCAGGGCATTAGCCTGGACCGGATTAGTAACCCAGTGATATTTCCACAACAGCACCATCTCCACGTAGGGACCTATTGGAAACCACACTGAGCTGGTTATTTCTGTGCGGTTTGACAGATCTGTCCAAAAGAATTTCTACCAGTTTAACTATCGTGATGGGACTGAGGGGGTGGCAAATGGTCAGATTGTAATTATTCTCCTCTTCGCGAACTGGACATAGTTGAGTAATTTTCCACATTGCCAAGAAGATGTCAGAGTTGGAGCTGTAATGAAACAGCTTCTCCCAGGGACACGTTTGTTGTGCAGCACAAGACTTCAGTCCTGTTGCAGGAATCGTGTCAGGGCCCTTTGCCCTTGTCGTATCTACTCTGTTCAGCTGTTTCTTCATTTCACTTGAAGCAAATCGAATTGATTGAAGACTGGCATCTGTGATTCTGTGGGCATCATGGCGAGGGTGAGGTGGATCATCCACTAAACACGTCTGGCGGAGTATCTTGCCAAAAATACATCATTATCTTTTACACTGATGTACAGGACTGTTCCATTATTTAGGATGGGGATAATAGTGAGCCCTCTCCTCCATGAAATTGTTTAACCGTCCATCACCATTTATGGCTGGATGTGACAGTACTGTTTGTTTGTTGGTGTTGTGATCATTACACCCTCTCTATCACATGTTATTGCTGCAGTTTGGAATGCAGACAGTTAGTTATGGTAGCTTTAACGGGTTGTCATCAGGTTTAGGTACACACGATTGGGACACTGGCACGTTCACCTATACATCACTGAACCATAGATCAACTTGGTTGGCATGGTAGACTGAGGGATTATCCCAGGAAAAACGTTAATTTAAACAGAATTTAATTCTGTTTCTGCTGCTGCTGTGGTCTGCAGATCCACATCAATATCAGGAATTCTCTATTTCAGAAGGTTTGGAGAGTTAGATCATTTAAAATATCTACAGATGAGCTTTGACCTGGAAATAAATTGAATGCAATTAAAGACTAGTGATGAAGGAGGCGTGAAAAAGTCATAGACTCTTAGAATAATACAATATTCAAACAGACATTTTGGCTCAACTCGTCCATACTCACCTGGTTTCCTAAACTGAATGATTACTATTTTTCTTCTTTAGACGCACACCCCTCCAAACCTTTGGTATTCATGTACACATCCAATTGTCTTTCAAATGTTGTAACTGTACTCCCCAATGCTACTTCCTCTGAAGGCTCGCTACATATACACGCCACCCTCTGTGAGAAACAACTATCCCTTAGATCTCTTTTAAATGTCTTCACTCTCACCTTAAACCTATCCTGTCTGGTTCTGGACACACCCACTCGGAGGAAATGATCTTGTCTATTTATCCTATCCATGCATCTCATGATGTAATAAAGGTCACCTCTAAGCCTCCAACGCAAAAGGAACAAAATCCCAGCCTATCCTTATATCTTAAAACTTCCCGTCTCTGTCACATAATTTTAAATACTTTTGTCCCCTTCTCAGTTTATAACATTCTTCCAATAGCAGGACAACAAGAATTGCTTCAAATGTGGCCTTACCATTCTCTTGTAGAGCCACAACATGATGTGCCAATTCCTATAATCAATCCTCTGACCATTGGAAGTCAGCTTGCCTTACGCCTTATTCACTGTTCTGTCAATCTGCGACTCCACTTTCACAGAACTATGTACCTGGACCCTAGGTTTCCCTGTTTGGCAACACTCCCCCCAGCGCGCTACCATTTTCTGAATAAATCCTACACACCTTTGTCTAACAAAATGCAAAATCTCGCATTTATCTGCATGAAGATCCATCAGCCAATCCTCAGCCCACTTGTCAAGTAGATCAAGATATCTTTGTTCTCTAAGACAGCCTTCTTCACTGTCCACCATAACTCTAATTTTGGGGGTTTCACCTCCAAATTCCTATCCACGGTTCCAATATGCTCATCCAAACCATTTACAAAAACCATGAACAACAGCAGCCTGGTCCTTGTGGCACAACGCTGGACACAGGCCTCCAATTGGAACAGCAGGTCTCTCCCAGCACCCTCTGTTTACTACAGTCAAGTCTGTTTGTATCTAAGTGGATCGCTCTCCCTGATCTCCTGCGATCTAACCTTATTAAACAAACTACCATGTGGAACCTTGTTGGGCCTTAATAAGGTCCACATAGACAACGTATGTTGCTTTACCTTCATCTATCTTCCTGATCACTTCTTCAAAAACTCCAATCTAGTTTGTGAGACATGGATTCCCAGACAAAAAGACGTGCTGAATATCCCTAATCAGTCCTTGCCTTTCCAAATGCATGTAAATCCTGCCTCCCAGAATCTCCTACAAACACTTATTCACCCTTGACATCAAACTCACTGGTCTGTAGTTCCCTGGGTTTTCTTTGCAGCCAAATTACAAATAATGTAACAACATTAGCTGTCTTCCTGTCCTCCAGGACCTCAACCGTGGCTGTCAATGATACACATAAGAAAGTCAAGAGAACTTCAGATTTCGTAAACCAGAAACTAAGACAGAAATGTGCTGGAAAAGCTCTGCAGGTCTGGCAGCATCTGTGCAGAGAAATCCGATTTAATATGTTACAGCACGGGGGAAACCTCCCCCCCCACCATCTCCACCACCCCACGCTAATTTAAACTTGCAACACAGAAAAGATTTAACCCATGCTGTAATTTGTAAAAATTCGGAAGGCCAATAACCATCCTAAAGGTCACTATTTAAAGCAAGAATTAACATTTTTAAAAAAATATCTAACAGGGAATAATTACCTAACAACGTTTTGCAACTCCTTTCTCTGACCAATCTTTTACTTACTCTTCTATAATCCTGGTCCGATAATCCCCCCACCCCACCCCTCCCCCAATTAAGATATACCAAAACATTCAAATTTCAGAACCAGCCAGCTGTCGAATCTTCTCTTTGTATCGTCCTCTGTCTTCGCTTCTTCTCCTTAGAGCTTCTGTTTCACAGGTCATTGATAAATAAAGGTACATTTTGGTGAGCTATTCTCCGGTCAGTCTGCCGATGTTGGTGCCGTGGCAGTTCTCCCCGAACTGGTCAAATTTCTTTTCAGCTTTCTATCCCAAATCATCGGGTAATTTCCATTTTTTTATAATATTGCCAAATGTAAACTCGATTGTAGTTTAGCTTCTTGGGACATAATTTAAATGGATTGATCAAATTTGATTTTATTTTTTGTCTCATAGTAACCCAGGTACTGCAAGCTGCTGGACCACATGTTACATTGTAAATTTTCCAGAACTCACTGTGCTTGGAAATCCTTCAACTCTCTTAAAGGTACAATACCCTTTACACATTCATAACCCCTTCTCTCTCAAAAAAGAACAATCATAATGAAAACACGGTCTCATTTGTTTTTCTATTCTTTCAACACATTACCATAACACACCGATAACCTAAATCTAAGTTCACCTTAACTTCTTCCCCTTATCCTATATGTAACATTGGATAATTTCAAATCTCGTCTAATCTTTATCAGTTAAATCTGTGAGAACGCATCTGAGATTACATACTTACGACACGCTACGTGTACGATTTTTAAATTAAAAGTCTGTAACATAAGACTCCAATGAAATAGCCTTTAAAGCGTTCAAAAAATGTCAGCAGATTGGGGTCCGTGTACACAACCATCTCCAACACTCTGTTTGTGAGTACACATTAAAATGTTATAACTGTAATACCAAACTCAACAGTCCTTTCTCAATCGTGGAATATTTTCTCTGGTGAATGTTGAGCTTCTTTGAAAAGGACAATCCCATCTCATCACAGTGCAGCTCCAACTCCTATGTCACTCACATTGACGGCAACTTTGAAATGTTTTCAAGCATTTGGTGTAGCTGAAACTGATTTGGTGCTCAATATTTCTTTTTAATGGTCGAATGTCTCCTGGCATTGTTCTGTCATCCAATACTTTGTGTTTTTCTTCAGCAAGTCGGTAAACGGTGCTACTACACTGCTGGCATTTGGAACAAACTTCCGATAGAATCCGCTGACTCCGAAGGAGCGAAGCACCTTTTTTCTTCGAGGTTGGCCGTGGAAATTCCTCGGTTGCTTTTGTCTTTGCGTTCCATGGTATCAACCTTCCATGACAGATATTTTGTCCCTTGAACATCATGTCTGCTTTCACAAATTGTGTTTTGTTTAATTTTATCAGCAGTTTTGTTTCTCGTATTCGTTCAAAAAGCTCTGCCAACTGTACCAAGTGATCTTTCCAGGACTTAGTGAAGATCACGACATCGCCTAAACGGACTGCACAGCACAGTTTATTAATCAGGCTACAACTCTCTTCATGAGTCTTTGGAATGTGTTGGGTGTGTTTGTCATTCCAAAGGGCATCACTTTGAATTGGTACAGACCATTTGGTGTTACAATTCAGAAATTTATTTCACTGTCTCTGATAAAGGTACCTGCCAGAAACCACGCATTAAATCCAACTTCGTGATGTAACTGACTTGTCCAACTTTCTCGATACAGTCCTCCAATGTTGGTATTGGATGTAAGTCTGATTTTGTAACAGTCTCGATCTTCCAATAATCCAAGCAAAATCATTGAGTCCCATCCGGTTTGGGAACTAAGATGATCGGCGAGCTCCACTCGCTCGGGCTTGGTTCGATGATGTCCTCATTGAGCATAACCTCCACCTCCTTCTGGACCTGTCTGGCTTTGAGGGATAAAGCCGATATGGATTGATTTATCGGAACAGTACTCTCTACAACAACTTCATATACAATAGTGCCCACCATATGATTCTAACATATGTCCTCATATTGCAATAACAAACTTTTCAACTGTGTTCTATGCTCCTGAGACAGATAGTTTACTAATCTACCCCACTGCTCAAGGACTTCTATGTTTTTGACATATTTTGAGGCACATCAAAATCCACGACATTTGGAATTGATTCTTCACTCTGTGGGGTAGTAAATAACACCTGTTTCTCCAATTCTTTCTCTCCTCTACTTTTCAGGAGGGGACCTGCACACTCATATATAAGTCACATGAAGTGGTCTTCAAATGTGGGAATTGGCAACAGAGGTGCTAGCTTCATTACTGTCCATGTCCTACCTACCATCTGGCATGAATGACATGTATGCCAAACGTTAACCACATCTTTGTGCATTCCAGGTCAATAAAAATATTTTTGTCCCTTAGCCCGAGTCTTTCGTACCCCTCGGTGACCTCCTTCAGGTAGTTCATATCCTACCTGTAAAACTTCATGTCTCTATGCTACCAGCAACACAATCTGGTGCACCTCAGCACATTTCTCCTCTGCACTAACCTGATGTGGTCTCTATTTCTGTCTTAAGGTCTATCTTTCAGATAATAACCCTCATGAATATCCTCTGCCTCCTTTTCAGAGTACACATCCACATATATATCTTTTATCGTCTTGTCTGTCTGTTTCAAGTCCTTTAGCCTTTCAGGACAAAACACCTCTGTCTGACCCACTGCCTGTTCAGGTTTTCGCTGCACCATTACGGCAAACAGGGTGTCCATTAACTGAATCTCAACTCCTTCATCTTTGTCTATAGTTTGTCCTTCGTGCTGTGACTTATAATAGTGGAATATGGTTACTGCACAGCCTGGGAAAATACCAGGAGATTTCCGATTTAACACTTCCGTTTCTTTGTCTTCCTTGGGCTTCTCCACAACAAGCGATGTCACTCCCAACTTGGACCCTGCTAAACCGTTCCCAAGAACAAACTGCATTCCTGGATGTGACAGTCTGTCAAACTTTCCCGCTATAAGTTCCCCAGTCTTGATTAGGCACTCCAACCTGATCTTACATTGGGAAATGCTAAATTTCTGTCCATCCTTCCCATAAATTAATGCATTCCCGGGTAACAGATCAGAAAGACTGCAAATTCATTCATCTCTTCCTATTATCGTCTGGTTAAATCATGTATCTCAAAATAGTAACTTCTTGCTCTTCTACCCCCGTTAGTTCTGAGTAAACTTTACTCACAGACGCAAATTCTTTATAGAGATCAGGTACCAACTCCATACCCAGCCCCTGCCTTGGCTGTGCACTTTCCTGCAGCTCTTCGGTCTTGTTGGGGTTTCCTTTAAATCTTTCACTAATGCCACTGGCTTAGCTTCTTTTACCACATCTTTTCCCACAGTCCTTTTCTTAACAATCAGCACTGTGACCATACATTAACCTCTTTATGTTGGTGAAAACACCTTTTCCCAATGCCCTTCGGAAACCACCGGCACGGTAATTTTCTGTGTTCCACTCCATTACAGTGAAAACACCTGAGGCCTTTCAACTCCTTTTCACTCTCTTGGGCAGCTTCTTTAACCTGTGGTAAACTCATATGTTCTACTCTTTCTTTTATAGTGTAGCACTCCCCTTCTCCCAAACTCTATCCCTCACAGGACAAAATTCTGGCTGGAAGCTTGTCTTATGCAGCAGCATGTATTCATCTATTAATTCTCCTGCCCTTCTCAATTTCTGAACTTTCTTTTCCTCCACATGAATTATTATCATCTCTGGAAGTGAGGTTTTAAACTCCTCCAGCAGAATAATCTCCCTTAGAGCTTCATAAATCTTATTTTTAGATTAGATTAGATTAGATTACTTACAGTGTGGAAACAGGCCCTTCGGCCCAACAAGTCCACACCGCCCCGCCGAAACGCAACCCACCCATACCCCTACATTTACCCCTTATCTAACACTACGGTCAATTTAGCATGGCCAATTCACCTGACCTGCACATTTTTGGACTGTGGGAGGAAACCGGAGCACCCGGAGAAAACCCACGCAGACACGGGGAGAACGTGCAAACTCCACACAGTTAGTCGCCTGAGGCGGGAATTGAACCCGGATCTCTGGCGCTGTGAGGCAACAGTGCTAACCACTGTGCAACCGTGCCGCCTTTAAAGCCTGCACCCATCTATCAAAATGCCTATGTTTAATTCTTTCGAACTCAACATAAGGCTGATCTTGTTCCTTCTTTATGTTTCTGAACTGCTATCTATATGCTTCCAGTACCAATTCGTAAGCACATAAAATACCTTGTTTCACGTCTTCATAATCTCTTGACCCCTCAACTGGCAGGGCAGCAAATACCTCACTAACTGTGCCGACCAGCTTAGCCTGAACTACCATTACCCAAACATCCTTTCACCACTCTACCTGCCTAGACATTTTTAAAAAAGAAATAAAGAAGGCTTCAACATCTTTCTCATCAAAATGTGGCAGAATTTTGACATAGTTGTATACATCACTAATGTCCCTTTTACTCTCCAGCCTGTTCACTTGACTTTGCATACTAAATCACAACTTCTCAAGTTCAAATTCACTCTCCCTTTGCTCAGCTGAGAACCTTCTCCTCTCTTTTTAATCCCCTATCTCAAAAGCATCTGACCTCCATGCAGAAGACTAGACTGTCTTCTCAGAGATGGAAGATGCCTCCTTGAGACATGGCACAAATCATCCGCTGTGCCTCCTTACCATCAGCAAACCACGTTAATGCAACACGCATGAAACATTAGCAATGGAGCCAGAAGGCACAGCATGGAACAGTCTGTTTGTGCATTCTCTGCTTCATTGGTTTGTAAAGTTACAGCATCGATGACATCCTCCTATTTCCGTGTAACAGTTTGGAGGGGGTGAATGGCCTCTTCTGTTCGTGTGTCAGTTTCTCGGGTGGCTGAATGTCCTCTTCCTCGTTCCAGGGAAGAGGCTTATTATTGGGTGACCCGTGGTAGCTGCTTAGCTGCGTGCTGTGCTGACGAGATTCCTTATATTCCTGTGTAACATTAGACAAACAGGAGGTTGGAAGAAACAGCAAGTCAGGTAGCATCAGGAGGTGAAGAAGTCAACAGTTCAAGTATACCCATTCTTCAGGATTGCAGGTGGGGGTAGGGGGAACTGCAGATAAAGAGGGAAAGGAGTGGTTGGGGTGTGGAGAGCAGAAGGATGGTGAGGTAGGGGATAGGTGGACACAAGTGGTGGGTGCAACGTGGTTGGTCGATGGGAGGGATGAATATAGTTGGGAACTAGAAGGTGGGGTCATTTGGTGGAATGGAAGGGAGGAGGCGGGGCTGGAATGGTTATTTAAAATTGGAGAACTCAATGTTGAGTCCTCCAGGCTGTAGGCTAACCATGCAGAAGGTAAGATGTTGTTCGTCCAATTTGCGGTCTGACTCACTGTGGCAACAGAGGAAGCCAAGGAGGTCATGTTGGAAAGGAATTGGGAAGGGGAATTGAAATGGGTGGTGACTGGGAGCTCAGGCCAGCCCCTTTGGACCGGGCTGTGATGCTCGGTGAAATGTGCACTTAGTTTACGTTGCTCTCCCCGATGTAGACAAGACCACATCAGGAGAACCTACTGCAGTAAACTAGGTTGAAGGAGAGGCAGGTGAACCTCTGTTTCCCCTGGAAGGACTGTTTGGGGCGCTGGATAGAGGTGAGGGAGGTGTGTGCCAGCAGGTGATGTATTTTATTTTTCATCTGCAAGTGTCAGTTGCCCATGGGGATTGACAGGTTTGGTGGGGAGTATGGCACGAAACAAAATTTGTGAAGGGATCAGTCCTTGTGGAAGATGTGCCAGGTAATGGGATCCAACCTAGTTTACTGTGTCTGCCATTCCTGATGTGGTCTTCTCTATATCGGGGAGACCAAATGCAAACGAAGGGGAATGGTTTGCTGAGCATCTCAGCTGGTCCTGTAAGGGCTGACCTGACCTCCCAGTCACTGCCTATTTCAATTACACCTACCAATCCCATTCCGACATGACATCATTGACCTCATCCATTGCCACAAAGAACCAAAGCACAAATTGGAGGAACAACGCTTCATATTCCACCTGTGTAGCCTACAGCCGGGGGTCTCAACACTGAGTTCTCCAATTTCTAGTAACCTCCCTTCCAATCCCCAAATCTCCTGCTTAGCCCCTCCCCTTTCCATTCCTCTGATCAACCCATCTTCCAACTGTCAACTGGATTCATTCTTCCCATTGGCCAACCCGGTGGTACCCTTTACCTGTGTTCGCCACCACAACACGCCGTCTCCTCCTATTTCCCCACCTCGCCTCATTATCAGTACACACCCTTGCCCCCACCCCCAGACTTGAAGGAAGGTTATACCCAAGATGTTTACTTTTTCTCCTGATGCTGCCTGGCTTGTTGTGGTCTTCCAGTTACCTGAATTCCAACATTTGTAGTTTTTTTTAAAAAATCTCTTCTTGTGTAATAGGTAAGAGAGAGTGAATGCGCTGTGCCTCTACTTATCCAATAGCTTCTATGGGCTGAATGGCATTCTCATGTTTCTGTGAAACCAGCTTGAGATGCTGAATGAGCTCCTCATTTTGAGTCCTGTGGAAATGTTCACGGTCCAGCAGTGCTGTTACATGAATGTTGCCTACACAGTAACAGCATGAGCTTGAATGTTGTCCATGTTTTGCTGTTTTATGCGATCTTTTCTGAGCATCCTCACTTTTGATCGAATGACGGTGAGTAAGACGTTGCTGAAGCAGCTGAAGATGTTTGTGCCGAGGAAGCTACCCTGAGGACCGCCAACAGAGATATCCAGGGACTGAGAGGATTGATCTCCATCAGCCACATGGTGCTCCAAGTGGCCCAACAGCTTGGGATATTTACAACTGATTCCAATTAGGTGCAATTTTATTCAGCCTCCTTGACATCTTGTTCAGTCATGTCCTTTCAGGGCCAGTCATTCTGACGCTGTGTTCATATCTTTTGATTTGGAGATGGGTGTTGGACTGGGGTGTACAAAATTAAATATCATGGTATTCAAACAGATGAAAGACTCAACAGACTATCAATTTTTCAATGTTATAATTTCATTTACATCACACTAAAGTTTTGCTCTAAATTCTGTGTGTTACGATTGAGCCCTCCACCATCAACTAATGAAGGAGCGATGCTCCAAAAGCTAGTGTGCTTCCAATTAACCCTGTTGGACTATAACCTGGTGTTGTGAGATTTTTAACTTCATAGCTTTTGTTCATGTCAACGGCCAAGGTAAATGTGTGGGGACTGTTTCCTTCTCTCAGAGGGTAGTGACTGTTGGGACCTCTCTATCCCAGACAACTACAGCTCTGAATGTTTGAGGGAGCAGGGTGGTGTTAATGAATGTTGACGCATTCAGGGAGTTAAGGCTACAAAGAATTGGGCATGAAAGAGAAATTGCGGCCAAGAGAGATCAGCCCTGACCTTACTGAAGGAAGGACAGGCTTGACGGGCTATATAGCCTGGTATTATTACAATAAACCCTATAGCCCAGTCACTTTATTGCCTCTTGCATATCCTGTGGTACTTCAAGTAGCTGAATAGGTTGACATTGTTGCTGCATGATCTAAACTGGGTCTAGTTCTATAGATTGGAGGGGCTGATTGGTCTCTTCCTGTAAATGTATATCATGGTCCAGGGGCTGAGAAGCCACATCCTGTTCTGGTGGAACTGAAATCCATATACACCAGATCGACCACCCTTGGAGAAAGTCATCACTGCAGATGCCGGTGATCAGAATTGAGAAGTGTGGCACTGGAAAAGCTCAGCTGGTCAGCCAGCATCCGAGAAGCAGGAATATCGATGTCTTGAACATTCCTGATGATAGAGTTGTGCCCAAAACGTCGATTCTCCGGCCCCTCGAATGCTACCTGACCTGCTGTGCTTTTCCACCACCACACGTTTAGATGTCAACCGGCCCGCCCTACTGAACCTTCCTGGTCACATCATCAAAGAACAGGCATGAACTTCCACTGACAAAGCCATTCTTACTATTACTAATGAAACCCTGTTTTCCCAATGCATATACATTTTATCCCTCAGAATCTTCTCAATTAATTTACCTAACACAGGTATTAAGCTTACTGGTCTATATTTCCCAGACTTTATTTTTCAGTCCTTCTTGCTTTCCTCCAGTCTTCTGGGATCTCACTTGTGGTAACTGATGATCAAAATTATCAGCCAGGGCCCCCGTAAGTTCTTCTCTAGCCCCTGCTCTGAGAAATATTTGTTGAGGACATCACTCATCTCTTATGGTTCCCAACATACATATCCATTGAGGGGTCCTATTCTCTCTCTAGCTACTGCTTTTCCTTTAATATACTTAAAGCATCTCTTTGGATTCACCCTGATCTTCTCAGGCAAAGTTATCTCATACGCCCTTTTCTCCCTTCTGATTTCCTTCTTCAGTAAACTCCTGTATCCCCTGTACACCTTCAGGGATTCGCTTGATCCCAGCTGCCTCTACCTGAGCCACGCCTCCACATATCTTTTGGTAAAAGCCTAAACATCTCTTGTAATTCAGGGTACCTCATTCCTGTAAACTTTCCATTCACACTCACAGAAACATATAGATCGTAAGCTCCCACTTGCTGGAGGTCCCTTTGCTTGCAAACATACTACTCCAATCAACCCCTGCAAACTCCTGCCTGAGTCCATCAAAATTAACCTTGCCCCGATTTAGAACTAGAATCTGTGGACCAATTTCTTCCCTCTCCATAACTATTTTAAAATTAATAGATCTATGGTCACTGGTCCCAAAGTGCACATCTACTGTCACCTCACTCACCTGTCCTGACCTATTTCTTAAGAGTAGGACAAATATTGCTCCTTCCCGATTAGGACCCTCGACATTCTGCTTGGGGAAATTTTCCTGACGCACTTAATTGATTCCATCCCATCAAATCCCTTAATGCTCTGGCAGTGCAAGTCTGTGTTATAAAAAATATTAAAGCCCCCATTATGACAACCAAAATATTCCTGAAAGTCTCCGCAATATCTCTACATATTTTTGTTCCTGCAATTTCTGTTTACAATTTGGGGGCCTACCGTACAACCCCAATAATGTCACCATCCCCTTCATGTTTCTTAGTTCCACCCACAAAGCCTCATTGGATGATCCATCAGTTATTTTATCTCTGATCACTGCTGCGATACACCCTTTATTCAGAAATGCAACTCACCTCCTCCCGTTCCACAATCTCTGTTCCTTCGAATGCATTTGACCCTGGTACATTAAGCTGTCAGTCCTATCCATCCCTCAGCCATGTTTCTGTAATAGCTAAACTATCGAGCACCTATAACCTATCCACACCCTGAATTCATCGGCCTTAACTGTCAGCTCTTTTGCTCTGAAATAAACACAATTTAATCCATGGGCATTTCTTGTTCCCTATCGTGGTCCAGCCTGATATGGCTCCTCAACGTACTATGTTTGATTACTGTATCTCCATCCAGCCTCTCACTTGCCTCCCTGCTGCTGAGGATTCCACCTCCTGCCAATCTTGTTTAAACACTCCCCTGTTGTACTAGCAAAACTGACTGCGAAGATATTGATTGCCCCTCAAGTGGATCTGTCACCAGTCCCTCTTGAACAGGTCAACTCTGTCACAGAAAAGCTCCTAATGGTCTAAAAATATGAATCCCTCCCACCAATTCTTTAGTCATATATTTATCTTGATATCCTCCTATTCTTACCTTCACTAGCTCATGACACTGGAAGTAATCTGGAAATTATCACTACCGAGGTCCTGGTTTTTAACTTTTCTCCTAGTTCTCAGTTAATCATTCTATAGAAACACATTCCTATATCTAACCGTGTCATTTGTACCATCGTGCACAATGACTTCTGGCTGCTCACCCGCCCTCTTGAGAACATTCAGCAGCCACTCAGAAACATCCTGGATCCTGAAATCTGAGAGCCAACACAACATCCTAGTTTCCCGTTTGAGGCCACAGAATCTCCGATCTGTGCCCCCTAACAATCAAATCTCCTATCTCTAAGACCCTGTTTACCTTTATCCTTTCCTGCTGCCCCCCAGATCCAGCGCATCCATCTTGGCTACTGCTGCTTTCCCCTGAACAGTCATTCCCTGACACCTATCTCCCATCTCCCAACATACACAAAATCAGTATCCAGAATGGTATACTTGGTTTCGAGAGGAATAGCCACAGGGGATTCCTGCACTTTCTGCCTACTCCCTTCGCCATTCCTGGTGGTCGCCCAGATACTCTCTGCTTGGAACACGACAGGAAGCAAGGAAAGCCTGTTGGATTAAATTGCTTTTAATTAAATGGAACTGGGCTGACAGGTAACGCAGATGAACTCAGGGCGTGGATCTTTACATGAGACTGGAATATTATAGTCCTTACAGAAACATGGCTAAGGGAGGGACTTGGGTGTGATCACCTCACTAAAGCTTTTATCTATGAAGTGTTCCATATCTCGGATGATCCAGAATGCTCCTGAACACGGTCTCCCAGGAGCTGCAGCAGGGTGCACTGCCCACACGTGTAGTCATTGGGAATAATGGAAATCTCCCTGAGCTCCCACAAACCGCAGGAGGAACATACAACTGCCCTAACTGCCATCTCCACTGCTGTCAGACGAGCGTTAAAAAAGAGTTTATCTGAGCTTACCTTTACCTTTTGCTGAACTGCTGCTCACCGATTTCTCTGGAACCAAAGCATTACTACCTATTCTTCCACTCACAGTACGTTAATAGACCACTCCACATTTAGGTTTGGTTAGGGTAGGATGGAGACACTACAGTGATGTATTGTTTGGGCCTTAAGCACTCCTAAACACCAGGCTCATGCTTGGACATGGGGGGTGGGGGTGGGGTTGTCTTGCTGAGGTCTTCCTCCTAGTAGTGGTGACTGCGCTGATGCAAATATTCACCCTGACAGCCCATCCGCGTTGGCGCAGACCTCTGTTTTTTTCGGTCTCCTCGTACTGCATTTATGAATTCCTTGTAACTACTGATTGTATTCGAAACTGTGTCTCACTCCAGAGTGAGAGATGTTGATATTCCAGTAAGTACAGCCTATTAAAAAAGGTTTGCCAATGGACATACGAGCGACAGTATGTCCATCCGCTCTCTAACTCTGCGTTTACTTTCAATTAGGGTACATTTATTCTGATAACATTCCATTCCATTTTCCTGCGTTTCCCCTGTAACCCTTTTTTAAAAATCTGTGGATCTCAGCCTTGAAGATATTTAGTGATCATTTCTTAACAGCCTTCACAATTTTCTGCAATTGTTTCCCTCCCACGGATGTGAGACATAGTGGTCTTTCATCCCATGGCTTTTTTTTTTCTAGCACTCTGTGTGAAAGTTGAACCTACATTAGATGTTGTTCTGTTTGATCACACCACCTCGCTGGCCAAAGGCAAAACAAAATAAAGCACAAAATGTAAGAGCCTGTAATCTCCTCCCTCATCTTTCACATCAGTCTAAGATACAGTTCATCCAGATCTAGAGATTTGCCCACTTTTTATCCTGCATCAACTTCCAATTATTCCTCAGCTTCTGTCCAGGAACTGCTTCTCCAAAGTGAAGACCAATATGCAGTACGTGTTTGACATTCTCATGTTCTATGGACAGTTTGCCTCCTCGGTCCCTAATACTCCCTATTCTTTCTCTTGTTACCCTCTTACCCTTAATAAACCGATAGAATGTCTTTGAATTCTTGATAATATTGCCCATTAATGTTTTTATCACCCCGCTTTTTGCTCTTCTATTTACTTTCTTGAATTTAGCCCAACACGTTCTCTACTCTTCTGGGACCTCCATTGACTTGCTCACTTTATGCGTGCTTTAAGCTTCTCTTTCATTTTTAATTCTGTTCTGAATATTTGTAGACATTCCATACTTTCTGGGCTTGTTTTCCTCATTTTTATCTTTATTGTAACATCTTGTGGTGACACCTTCATCAATTCCATTTTGAGCATGTGATCCCCACCACGCCCACGCTGTTCTGCTAAAGTTTCACCCAGAAGTAATTATACAGTGGCCAGATCCTGTCTTTCTTTTGATAAGACCTGCCTCTATCATCCAAATTATTTTTATTTTTCAAGCCTTTTTTCTTTTGGTCTTTTCCTTAATAAGCTAAAAATGCTTGAGTCATGGTCACTGATCCTGAAATGCTCAGCCAATCCTGCCTGCAACACCTGACTGGCTTCATTCCACAGTGAGGCTCGGCACAGCCCCACCCATTGTTGTATCTGCTACATGTTTATATGAGGAGCTCTCTGGAATAAATGGCAAGACATTTTTGCCCTCTTAAAAATAATTATCGCTGCCCTAATCAATGTTTGTAATTGAAATGCCTGAATTTCATGATCCTATTATTGCATTGACACACCTCAGTGAATTGGTTATGTACCTGCCCCTGTATTTTATTTTATCTGGGGGCCTATAATATGTCCCCAGTAGTGTGTCTGTCATTGATGTGAACCTAATTCCAACCCACAAACCGTCATTTGAATGCCCTTCCAAGATATCATCCGTCCTTAATGCAGTCTTTGACTCCATAATTAATAAGGCAACACCACCTTATCTTTTGCCCCTCTCCTATGCTGCCCATAGTTCTTGTACCACAGAATATTGAGTTGTCAGCTCTAACCTCCCTCAAACGCATCTATGTGATGGCAACAATATCCACTTCCCCATGTCACCTCGTTCCCTTATCAAATCTGAAGATCTGATAATATTCCCAGCATTATGGTAATGGACATCCAGCCTGGAATATAGCACCTGGAATACTCTGTACTTCGGAGTTCTTCAGCCAATTACTTTTTATCAAGCTGCCTTTCCATGAACTAAAACTGTAACTCTGGGACTGTATGAATAATCGTTGAATTGTAATTTATTTTTAATTAATGTGTTAATCAAATGCAACGTTCCAGAACTGAACAGTCAGCTTCAAATACAATGAATTCCTGATGATTAATTCCCTGCTCAGTGTGCAACGGGATCAGCCCTCAGTAATGGAGAAAGTGAGGACTGCAGATGCTGGAGATCAGGGTCGAAAAGTGTGGTGCTGGTAAAGCACAACGAGTCAAGATGCAGCCGAGGAGCAGGAGAGTGAAAGCTTTCGGCATAAGCCCTTCATCAGGAAGGCACTGGTATGTTCAATTTTTTTTCCATTCCATGATTCATAGAATATTTGGAATTTAACTTGCTCAGGAGGGCAGCACTGTATATAGCCCTGAAATGGAAAACAGTCAATCAGTTGGTTGGACAGGGAGCAGATAAAGTGAGTGAAGTCCAAACAGAAGGATAGATAAGTCCCCTGGACCACACAGGAAGCACTAGAGGTTGTCAGTGGAACTGAGGGAAGAGATTGCTCCGCCTTTGGCGATGATCTTTGTGTCCTCACTGTCCAGTGAAATACTGCCTGATGATTGGAGGGTGGCAAAAGTTATTCTCTTATTCAGGAAAGGCAATAGGGATAATCCTGCGAAATACAGGCCAGTCAGTCCTACTTCTGTATTGGGCAAAGTATTGGAAAGGATTCTGAGAGACAGAATTTATGATTACTTGGAAAATCATAGTTTGATTAGAGATAGTCAGCATGGCTTTTTGAGGGACAAGTCATGCCTCACACAACTTATTGAATTCTTTCAGAATGGGATCAAGCACATTGAAGGTAGAGCAGTGGATGTGATGTACATGGATTTTAGCCAGGTGGTTGATAAGTTACCATAAGGTCGGCTCATTCAGAAAGTAAGGAGGCATGGGATGCAGGGAAACCGGGAAATCTGTCTGTATGGATCCAAAATTGTCTGGCCTGTCGAAGACTGATGGTGTCGAACATGGAAAGTATTCAGCCTGGAGCTTGGTAACCAGTGGCGTTCTTCAGGAATCAATTATGGGACTGCTGTTCTTTGTGATTTTTACAAATGACTTGGATGATAAAGTGAATTGTAATTTAGTAAGTTTTATGATGTAACAAAGATGTTGGAGTTATGGATAGTGCGGAGGGCTGTTGTAGGTTGTAATTGGACATTGACAGGATGCAGAACTGGGCTGGTAAATGACAGATGGAGTTCACCCCTGATAAGTGTGAAGTGATTCATTTTGGAAGGTTGAATGTGAATGCAGAATATAGGGTTAAAGGCAGGATTATTGGCAGTGTGGAGGACCATAGGGATCGTGTGTTCCATATCATAGGACGCTCAAAGGTGTCACCAAGTTGATAAGATTATTAAGATGTAATATGTTTTCATTAGTCTGGGATTAAGTTTAAGAGCCACAAGGTTATGTTGCAGCGCCAAAAGGCTCTGGTGAGACTACACTTAGTATATTGTGTTCAGTTCTAGTTGCCTCATTACTGGGAAGACATTGAGGCTTCGGAGAGGGTGCTGGGGAGATTTACCGGGATGCTGCCTTGACTGGAGGGCATGTCTTACATAGAAAAGTTGAGGGAACTAGAGCTTTTCACCTTGGAGCAATGAAGGATGGGAGGTGACTTGATAGAGGTGTATAAGATGATGAGAGGCATAGGTAGAATGGGTAGCCAGAGTCGTTCTCGCAGAGTGGAAATGGCTATCGCGAGCAGGCATAATTTTAAGGTGATTACAAGAAAGTTTCAGGAGATGTCAGAGATAGGTTCTTTACACAGAGAGTAGGGGGTGCTTGGAATGCACTGCCAGCAGCGTTGGTAGAGTCAGCTGCATTAGGGATATATAAGTGACTATTGGATAGGCACATGAAGGATATGTCAGTAAGTCTGACCTTCGAGTAGGATAAAGGTTCGGCTGGACGTCAAGGGTCTAAGGGTCTATATTGTGGTGTACTGTTCTGTGTTTTATGTTTCACGCAGCCTGTCGTCTCTTATCAATTGTTGAATGCGTGCGGGAGTGATGTGTGTGAAATTAGGAAGTTGGGGAGGGGCGTTAGCCCAAAACATCCAGTTATGTTGTTCATTGTTACATTCACCTGAATGCCATTAGAGTATGTGTGGTGTTCTACATCACGCACGCTCCGCCAATTTCACTTATTAACGCGATTCTTGACTTGTCATTTGCTGCTGCTTTCTTCAGATACAATCAGTTGGGTGACCCATGTATTAATCAGATGTTTGCTATGTTTCGTGAATTAGGCAAAAATAAGATGCCAACTATGATTATTCGACTGAACTATAATCTCTGAAAAGCATTATGTTGATTCTATATTTATGGAACAAAAATATAAACTCCTGTCAAGATTTTCTAACACAGAAATAAAGAATGTACATTTGATTTTCTCTCGAACAAACAACATGGATGTAACTCTTTTGGCGATCAGAATTACACAAACAATGTCAGGATTCAAAACAATGCATTATCACTCCAACATTTTGAAAGTGGTTGGCTTCTGAATGATTGCATGTTCAGGGCGAGCGAACGATTGAACAATCAAATAGAATTAGCGTTCTTATATATGTATATATAAACAATCAGTTTAATTTCTCACCGACATGTACAAGCTTCAGTTATTTGCCAGCGAATTAGAAACAGCTATACTTCAACGTGGACTGCGAATATTCAACTAAAAAAATGATTTGTGCTATCAAATTTTAGTGAACTATAATTTGAAAACTTTTAATTTTTAGAAAGAATCTTGTTTAATATGAAATGTGGACAGTGAACAAAAACGATGCACATATTATGAACATATTATCGTGTGAGTGAACAGTCAGACCTTTTCAAAGTGATTTGAGCCAAAGCAATGACAAATTTGTTTGAGTAATTGGAATACAACATTTAAAATATTCATATTCTGAGCAATAATTAGACTATATAATGAAGCTGGCCTTGCAATAGTTGCATTTTAAATGCTTATGCTGGACTAAATAATCAGATATTCGTGAGCATTTAGAATGGGAAATAATAGGATCCTGAATTTTATTCACATCAGACACATGATAGAGTTCAAAACCTTAAAGAACAGGAGGAGACCATGGGCCACTGTGTGTACATCAGCACCAGGAATATCTCCGAAGTCCCTCCCATTTGCCAGCCCTATCTCTGCAGCCTGTTCAATTCATATTTGCAAATACATATCCCGTTCTATTTTTTAATGTTCATCCACAACTCTCCCAGGCAGTTCCATTCCAAATCCTAACAACTCACCCAATAAAGAAGTTTTTCCTTATCTCATTTCTGGCTCTTTTGCTGACCAGCTTGAAATTAGAACTCCTTGATGCTGCAATTCCAACTAACGGAAGCAGAGTATTCCTGTTTTGCTCTCCAACTTTTTTTCATAGGTTTGAGCACTGCAATTAGTTCACATATTTGTTTGTTATGCTCAAGTAAGAATAAGCCTTGCAAGAACTGTTACAAGCACTACATCAGAAAAACAGTCAGAAAACTAGCCACCTGAACACATGAACAACAACTGGCCAGAAAAAAAGACATGACCCACTATCACTAGTATCCTTACATACAGATGAGGAAGTACACGATTTAGACTGGGTCTGAATATCCATCTAGGACAAGCCAAGCAGAGACACTCACGATAATTACTAGAAAAATAGCATTCCAACCTGAACTCTATCAACAAACACATCGATTTTGATCCCATCGAACACTCTCTGACAAAAAGAACTGGACATAAAATCACCAATACTGGAAATTACATCACTGACTCAAGGAAACCTAAACACATAAATAGCAAGTGGGACATGACACCAGCACTTCACCAGAGGCTCACTGATAATGTTCCCTAGTACAGTGATGAACCATCTGAAAATGAACTCTCCAGCTCAGCGAGCAAACTGACATCCAGAAGAAGCACAATTTCTCTCATCCTCCCTTTAACTAAATACTCCATTCCACTTATCATTCCGGTTATTTTAAGGTTATTTGTATTCCTCTGAAAAGTAATATAGTTTCTTTCTGCGTGTGTTTGAATGTGCGCGTGTGTGAGAGAGAGAGTGAGAGAGAATAATCCTCTGTAATCTCTGGATTACTCCCCGTGCCATGTGGAAAAGAGGGAAGGATGAGGAAGACAGTAGAGCTTAACATGTTGTTAAAAATCTAGTTCAGGGATGAGAGTTCCAGATTGTTGTATCATTGGGATCTCTTCCAGGGCAGGTTGGGACCTGTACAAAAAAGACAGATTGTATCTTAACTGGACGAGCACCAACATGCTCCTGGGGAGGTTTGCTAGTGCAAGTCAGATGGATTTGAATAAACCAGTATTGCAGTATTGAATAAACTGAATTGCAGACCACTCCCTTACAAACATCTAAGAACAAAACTGTGCACAACCTCGATACCGCTTTTTGCCCTGAACTGATTTATATCTCTTGTTCTCTATGTCACCAACCCTGTCCACTACCAGCTCACAATATCCCCAGTCTCCATCTCTGTGTCAGTGCTGTGGCTGAACAACCCATTGTCTGCACGTTGGTAAAATTCAGACCTTATATTTCAAACTCTCTTCTGGCCACTTTTCCAGTTACATGTATTTCAATCACAAAATTGTTCTTGTCTCGGACATTACTTCATGATTAGGACAATGTATCAGAGTAGGAATGTCGCTGGATATAATTCAGGAGCAAAGCTTATTAAACGAAACACATGGTTTCAAGCGATTTGTTTCAAGTCCTACTACAGCTGATGGTAGAACTTAAATAAAAATGATAAGAATTGGAATAAAAGTGAATTTCACGAGAAACAACCATAAAACCCACATTTTGTCTGAAAACCTTCCTGTTTCACTGATGATCTTCGGTAAAGAAGTCCAATACTACTACCCAGTCTGGGTTAAGTGTGACTTCAGACCCATATCATTGAGCTTCACTTTATGTTGGTTTGTGGAATGGCCTCACAGTCAGGACAATTAGTGATGATTAACAAATGCTGCCCTGGGCAGAGATGCGGACTTCCCATGGAATAACACATTTGAAAGTTAAACCAACTAAAGATAGATGCTGGAGATCTGAAATTGCATAAAAAATGCAAAGAAAAGATCAGAAAGTGCTGGGGAGTTTTTCTGAACTGAAAACAGCTGGAAAATAGTGGGAATAATGCTGGTAACAGGGAAGTCTGCTTTGAAGGGCAGGAGGAGTGAGTTGAATCGATAGAGAAAGAGAGAGATAGAAGACAAAGCGCAAACAAAGGGAATGATGATCAGCTGGGGTGGAAATAAAATGTAAGATCCACCTCATTTCTTTTAACTTTTCCCATCTTCCTGAATATCTTGCCCATGTCGGTACATGTATCCCCCGCTTTTCAAAAATTCCCTTTTTGCCACTTCCCTTTCCGAAAATCCTCCATTAAGTTCTGTTTTCACTAATCAAAACAAATCCGAAGAGGATTTTCACTTTTAACAAGGAAGGTAAATTTTTCACGCATAAATTAATGCTTCTTCGCTTTATGCTGTATCAGTTTATGAAAGGCTTTGTAGGAACGCTCTACTTTCAGATACCGAGGGAAATCGCTGTCTATCTAAGATCATGTTTAAAGCGATTTGATCCCAACTGTGTTCCCTGAGTGTCGTCATGTTCTTATATTTATTAATGGGATATAGGAATCGCTGGCTGGGCCAGCATTAGTTCACTTTTTTGATTGCCCTTGAGAAGACCTTGAGCCTCACAGGGCACTTAGACAGAGTGAGGCACACAAGGTGGCAGCTGCACAGGAGGTGTGCAAAGCAAGATCGTCTTTCACAAGATTAATGTTATTTGAAAAGTTAGAGACTTCAATTCGTCAGTCTAATTACAGTAGGGAAGAAGCTGTTCCTGAGCATGTAGGCCTATGTTTTCATGCCTCTGTATCTCCTCCCTTTTGGAAAAGGATGTAGGAGATAATTACAGGTTTTGGAGAGATATTTGATGTTGCCAGCCTTTCGCTGACAACGAGAAGTATAAATGGATGGAAGGTTGTCTTCCATGATAGTCTGGTCTGTGCACACAACCGTCTGTAATTTCTTATGGTCCTGGGAAGAGCAGTTACCGTCACACTATTATGCACATGAACAGAATGCTTTCAGTTGTCAGAATGCAGAGCACTGGGAGAAGACAGTTCCAAAATATTTAGATGCAACCATTGGTTGTTAAATGGATATCGATGTTCTGCTTGCTGTTTTGACAACAATTGAAATTTAACCAATAAATTTAAATTATGTCCAAGATACCAAAACACAATTGAGTTTATTGAATTGCCAACATCTAACCAAAGAGCCATCACATGCTTCAAAAGAATAGAGAAGCCATCACCATCACAACGAGGGAAAAAGAGACAGACATGTATAAGGAGAGAGAGAACACAGCGATGGAAACAGAAGGACAGAGAGTTAAACTGAGAAAGGAAACAAAACAAGAATCAAACAGTCATATGGACAGAGAGAAGGGGAGATAGTAAGTTCAGGGAAAGAAACAGAAGACAGAGAAAAAGAAAACACAGTGAAACAGACAGTGTGAGAGAAACAGTGAGAGACAAAGCACACAGGGAGCTGGGGATGGGCTCACAATGAGCTAGGGATGGGGAATGGGAGAAGCTGGGGGTGAGGACCGGAGAGACCTTGGAGCGAGCACTGGAGGGAGCTGGGGGAAGGGAGGTGAGAATTTACATTGGCATGTACCAAGTTGTACAGGCAAATCATATTAAGCAAGGATGTACAGAACAATGGCTGTAAAACATGTCTGAGAGGCATGCAGGTTACGCTGCACAGGGCGTGCAAAGGCGAGATTAATTCGAACAAGATCAGCGTTATCTGAGATTAGAGAGTACATTCATCAGTCTCATAACAGCCGGGAATAAGCTGTTGCTGAACCAGCTGCTCTGTGTTTTCAAGCTTCTGTATCTGTTAGCCTGATCGAAGAGGTGTGGGAGACCATTACTGGGGTGTGATGGTTCTTTGATAATGTTAGAACAAAACATTCCAGCACAGAAACAGGCCATTCGATGGATCAAATCTGTGCCGATCTCCAGCTCTCCGGGACCTCAGCAGTGTTCAAGGATGCGACAAAGATATCTATTAATGCCCCAGCTCTTTCCTCTCTCCCTTCCCTCAGTAATCTGGGGTAGATGCTGGCTGCCTTTCTGCGGCAACGAGTCATGTAAATGGAATTGATGGTTTGGATGTTAGAGTCCGTGTTGGTCAGAGCTGTGCACCCAACCTTCTGTAGTTTCTCACGGTCTTGAGTCGAGCAATTGCCGTACCTGGCTGTTATGCACCGGGACAGTACGCCCTCAATGGTGCATCTGTAGAAGTAGCGCATGCTGAATTTCCTGAACCAACTGAGGAAGGAGAGGCATTGTTGATCCTTCCCGACTGTCGGACCTATGTGAAAAGTTCAGGACAGGTTATCAGTTATCATCACTCCGAGGGACTTGATGCTCTGCACTCCTTCAAACGGTTGATGTAGATGGAGTGTGTTCCCTTCCTTTCTTCCTAAAGTCAATGATCACTCCTTTACGTTTACAGGATTAGAGAGAGGTCATTATCAATATACCATGCTACCAAGCCCTATATCTCCTTTCTACATTCTGACGCATTGTTGTTTGATATCCGTACTGCTATAGTGATGTCGTCAGCGAACTTGTAGTTTGCGTTGTTTGGAATTTGGAAATTCAGCCGTGGGTGTACAGGGAGGACATTAGTGGGCTGAGGACACAACCTTGGGAGTACAGGGAAAAATGTAGGGGGCTGCAGAAACAACCGTGTGTGTGCATGGAGGACAGTGGGGGCTGAGGACACAACTGTGGGTGTTCAGGGAGTTCAGTAGTTGGCCTGGGCACAGCCTTGAGTGTATAGCGAGTACACTAAGGGGCTGAGGGCACAGCCGTGGGTGTACAGGGAGTACAGTATGGGGCTGAGGACACAGCTGTGGGTGTACAGGGAGTACAGTATGGGGCTGAGGACACAGCTGTGGGTGTACAGGGAGTACAGTATGGGGCTGAGGACACAGCTGTGGGTGTACATGGAGGACATTGATGGGCTGAGGGCACAGCCGTGGATGTACAGGGAGTACAATAATGGGCTGAGGGCACATCTGTGGGTGTACAGGGAGGGAGTACGTTAAGTGGCTGAGGGCACTGCCATGGGTGTATAGGGAGTACAGTAGGGAGCTGAGGGTACTGCCGTGGTGTTACTGGGAGTATTGTCGGGTGTTGCGAACATATCCTTCAGCAACTTTAGTGTTGAATGTTATTGTGGAGGAAGTGATTTTACCGATCTTCACGACTGTGGTCTGTGGGTCAGAAACCTGAGGATCCAGTTGCAGAGAGTCGAACTGAGACCAAAGTCGCGGAGTTTTGTGATTAGTCTGTCAGGGAAAATGATTTTGACGGTGGAGCTTTTGTCAATGAGCAGGAGCCTGGTGTAGGTGTCCTTGATGTCCAAATATTCCAGGGATGCGTGCAGGGCTCGGATATAGTGTCCGTTGTGAACCCGTTGCATCAGTCGGGCAGCAGGTCAGGCTGGGAGACTGGAGTGGGTGGAGGCAAGAACCAGCCTCTCAAAGCACTTTATGATTATTGAGGTCGGAGCCACTGGGTGGCAGTCTTTCAGGGCACGGTCCATGTGTTTTCTCACTTACAAGGATAATGTTGACCTTCTTGAATCAGATTGGGACTTCGACTTCAGAAGGAAGAGTTTTACTAGGTTTGCAGATGATACAATGATGATTGGATGGGCAGGTGATATTGTGGAAGTGGGGAGGCTGCAGAAAGGCTTGGACAGGTTAGGACACTGGGAAAACACATGGCTGATGGAACACAATATGGGAACATGTGAGATTATGCACTTCAGTAGGCGGAATACAGGCAGACACTATGTTCTAAAAGGCTTCATGAAATCTGAAGCACAAACAAAGTTTGGAGTCCTCGTCCTCTCTTACGGTTAATGTGCAGGTTCAGTTGGCAGTTCAGAAAACAAATATAATGTTAACATTCATTTCAAGAGAGTGAGAATACAAGAGCGGAGACATACTGCTGAGAATGTAATGGGCTATTATCAGACGGCTTTTGGATTATTGTGAGCTGTTCTGGGGAAGGATCTACGGGTGTTGGACATGATCTATCCTAGGAATGATGGCTTGTCATATGAGCGGCAGTTGAGGGCTCTGTGTCTGTACTCAATGGAAATTAGAAGAAATGGGGGGGGGGCGCATCTGATTGAAACTGATCGATTACCGCAAAAATTGATACAGTTAGAGTACAGAAGATTTTTCCACTAATCTTAGAGACTATGACAAAATGGCACAGTTTCAGAGTGAAAAGATAGGCATAAAGGCCCAACAAATTGATATATCTCATGCCCTTATGGTCATACAGTATAGTATTCAGTGCAGAATTGTAGTCTCTGACGTGCTCTTGTAACCCTTGTATCTGTACGTTGATTTGACTTCTGGTCAGTGGTAATCCCTGTAAAATGTACGGTGGTAGGATACTGTGTTAACCAGTAGCGCAGTAATATGTTGAATATAAGCGGCTATCTGTGAGTCTCATCTACCGGGAGTACATTGTCTCTACGATTATTGTTATTTTCAGTTTGGCACTTTTGAAGGATCGATCCTGTTACGCTAATAATGTTGCATTTAACAGAACAGGTGCAATTTATCACAGCACTCAGCAACAATATGTCATTGAAGACTGAACACCTATCTAATAACAGAAAGGTCTAAAATGTTAGTATCAGAAACACTGCTTTCCTGTTCGTGTTCAAATCAGACAACCTGTCCCATCGAGGTGTCCCACTTGGAACTTTTTAAACTTATTTTTTGGTTATGAGAATCACTGGATGGGCGCATAATTTCTTGTCCGTCCCTAGTTGCCCCCTTGAGAAGGTGGTGCTGAGTTGCCTTCTTGTACCGCTGCAGTCCATCTGCTGTGCGTTGAACCACAATGCTACGAGGTATGGAATTCCAACGTTTTGACCCAGCAACAGTGGAAAAAATGGTGATATATTTTAAACTCAGGATGTTGACTGGTTTGGAGCGGAGCTTGAAGGTGGTGGCGTTCACAAAAGCCTGCTGCATTATCATTCTACATGGAAGTGCTCGTAGGAGTGGAAGGTGCTTTCTGAGAATCTTTGGAGAATTTGTGCAGCGCATCTTGTCGACAGTATACACTGCTCCGACTGACCGTTGCTGGTGAGTGGAGTGAAAGCTTGTGGAAGTGGTGCCAAGCAATTGGGCTGTTTTGTCCTTCATGGTGTCAAGCTTCTTCAGTGTCGTTGTGGCTTCACTAATTCAGGCAATTGGGGAGTATTCCATCTCACTCCTGACTTGTGCCTTGCAAATGGTGAACATGCTTTGGGAAGACAGGCGGTGAGTTACTTGCGCAGTATTCCAAGCCTCTGATATGCTCTTATGTTTATGTGGCGATTCCAGCTAATTTTCTGGTCAATGGTAACCCCAAGTGTATTGATGGGGGGGGGGGGGGGGGGGGGGCAGGAGTTTAATGACAAATATGCTGCTGAATACCAAGTGGTTATATTGCTTCTTACCGGTGATGGTAATTGTTAGGCATCTGTGTGGTGCGAGTGTTGCTTGTCACTTGTCAGCCCAAGCCTGGATATTGTCCAAGTCTTGTTGCATTTTGGCAAGGACTGCTTCCATACCTGAGCATTTGCGAATGGTGATGAACATTGTGCAATCATTGTCGGATATTTCCACTTCTGACCTTATGATGGAGAGATGGCGATTCATGAAGAAGCAGAATATGTTTGGACCATCCGGAGGGCCACTGAAGATTTTAAATAATATGGTGAGGAAACGTCTGAAAATGAACATTCCAGTTCATGGAGCAAACCTACATTCGCATTATCCTGAGGGACTACTGCAGAGATATTCTGAAACTGAGATGACTGACCTCCAACAACAATGACCTTTTTCTTATCTGTCAGGTATGACTCCAATAATGAAGTACTTGCTCGCAATATCCTTTTTGCTTGGTTTCCTTGATGCGAAATTTAAAAGTATGCAGCCTTGATTTCAAGTGCTGGAATTCACTTCATTTTTCTATGTTTGAACAAAAGCTGTGCTGAGGTCAGGAGCTGAGTGGCCCCGGTGGAACCCAAAATGGGCGTCACTGAGCAGGGTATTGCTGAGCAGGTGCTGCTAGATAGCACTGTTGATGAGTCCTTCCATCACTTTATTGATGATGGAGATTAGAATGATGAGGCGGTATTTCTGGGTTGAATTGCCCTGTGTTTTATGTACAGAACATATTTGAGCAGTTTTTTTTCCCATTGGTGCACTCTCTTTTGCACTAGGGTTAATCCTCTGGCTTGATGGGACTTTTGAGTGGTTTATATGCTGGGCCATGACATTACAGATTTTGCTGGAGTATAGTTCTTCTGCTATTGATGATCACAGCATCTTATGGATGCTCAGTCTTGAGTTGCTAGATCTGTTGGAAGTCTGTGCCATTTAGCATGGGAATAGTGCCACACAACACAATAGAGTTTATTCTCAATGTGACCGTGAGACTTTGCCTGCTCAACAACAGTGCGGTGGTCAGTTTTACCGATGTTGTCATGGACAGATGCACCTGCAGTTGGGAGGTCAGGTATGTTTTTCTCTCTCGTTCATTCCCTCACGAACTTCTGCAGGCCCAATCTAGTAGGACCCGACCAGCGTGATCAGTAGTACTGCTGCCAAACCATTCTTGGTGGTTGACTTTGAAATTCCTCAGCCAGAATACACTTTGTGCCCGTTTTCACAGTGAGTGCTTTCTCCAAGTTTTGTTCAACGTGGAAGAGCACTGATTCAACTGACGAATGACGTTACATGATAATCAGTAAGGCTGCTTTGCCCACGTTTAATTTAAAGTCATGGGGCTTCATTGGGTCCGGAGTTAATTTTGGGGACTCGCAGAGCAACTACCTCCAGAATGTATCGCACTGAGCTGCTCTTTCTGATGGATCGGTCTTGACCTTGGGCCAGAACATATCCAGTGATGGTGATGGTGGTGTCTGGGGTATTTCTGAAAGGTATAATTTCGTGAGCATGACTATGTCAGGCTGTTGCTTGACTAATCTGTAAGCCGGTTATCGCAATATTGGCACTAAGCCCTCAGATGTAAGAACATAGAACATAGAACTGTACAACACAGAACTGGCCCTTCAGCCCACGATGTTGTGCCGACCATTGATCCTCATGTGAGGTAAACCTAATGTACGAACCCTCAAATGTCTGTGACCATATGCATGTCCAGCAGTCTCTTAAATATCCCCAATGACCTCGCTTCCACAACTGCTGCTGGCAATGCATTCCATGCTCTCAAAACTCTCTGCGTAAACAACCCGCCTCCGACATCCACTCTATAATTTCCGCCAAGCGGCTTTAAACTGTGACCCCTTGTCTTAGCCATTTCTGCCCTGGGAAAAAAGTCTCTGGCTATTGACTCTATCTATGCCTCTCATTATCTTGTTCACATCAATTAGGCCCCCTCTCTTCCTTCTTTTTCTCCAAAGAAAAATGTCCGAGCTCAGTCGACATCACTTCATTAGATAAGCCCTCCATTCCAGGCAGCATCCTAGTAAACCTCCACTGAACCCTCTCCAAAGCATCCACATTTTCCTATAATAGGGCGACCGGAACTGGATACAGTATTCAAAGTGTGGTCTCACCAAAGTTTTATAGAGCTGCAACAAGCTCTCACGGCTTTTAAACTCAATCCCCCTGTTAATGAAAGCCAAAACACCATATGCTTTCTTAACAACTCTGTCCACTTGGGCGGCAATTTTAAGGTATCTATGTACCTGCAGACCAAGATCTCGCTGTTCATCCACACTACCAAGAATCCTGTCTTTAATCCTGTACTCAACTTTCATGTCCGACCTTCCAAAATGCATCACTTCGCATTTATCCAGGTTGAACTCCATCTGCCACCTCTCAGCCCATCTCTGCATCCTGTCAATGTCATGCTGCAGCCTACAACAGCCCCCTATACTGTCAACGACACCTCCAAACTTTGTGTCGTCTGCAAACTTGCTAAGCCATCCTTCAAGCCCCACATACAAATTATTATTAAAAATTACAAATGGTAGAGTCCCAAGAACAGAGCCCTGTGGAACACCACTCAACACTGACTTTCAGGAAGAATACTTTCTTTCTGCTACCTTTTGCTGTCTTCTGTCGACCAGCTAATTCTGTATCCAGACAGCTAAATTCCCCTTTATCCCATTCCTCCTGACTTTCTGAACGAGCCTACCATGTGGAATCTTATCAAATGCCTTGCTGAAGTCCATATACACCAAATCCACCGCTCGAACCTCATCAACTTTTCTAGTAACATCCTCAAAGAACTCAAAGAGAATTGTGAGGCATGACCTGACCCTCACAAAGCCGTGCTGACTGCATTTAATCAAGCCATGCTCTTCCAGATGGTCATAAATCCTATCCCTCAGAATCCTTTCTAACACCTTGCAGACGACAGATGTGAGACTTACTTGTCTGCAATTGCCGGGGATTTCCCTATTTCCTCTCTTGAAGAGAGGAATTACATTTGCCTCCCTCCAGTCCTCAGGTATGGATCCAGTGGAGAGCGAGGATGCAAAGATCTTTGCAAGCGGCGAAGCAATCACATTTCTCGCTTCCCAAAGCAGCCGGGGCCAAATCTTGTCTGGCATTGGAGAATTGTCAATCTTAATGGTTGCCAAACTTTTCAGCACATCAGCTTACTCAATCTCTATCCGTTCCAGCATGTTTACCTGCTCCTCAATGGTTTCATTCACTACAAGGTCCTTTTCTTTAGTTAAACAGAAGCAAACAACTCATTTATGGCTTCCCCTACCTCCTCAGACTCTATACACAAGTTCCCTATGATATCCCTGATCGGCCCTACTGTTTGTTTGATTATTCTCTAATTCCTCACATACGTGTAAAACGCTTTTAGATTCTCCCTAATCCTTCCTGCCAAGCCTTTTTCCTTCCCCCTCCTGGGTCTCCTCAGGCCATTTTTGAGCTCCTTCCTCGCCTGCCTGTAATCCCGTCGAGCTGAACAAGACCCTTGCTTCCTCCACTTTACGTGTTGAAGATGCACTGATGGTTATTCAAGCTGGTTACTATCCTATCCTTGCTATAGTTGGTGTTCCTCGTATGTCACTCAATCTGTCTAGTGAAACGGTCTGAACTGAATTGATGGTTATGATATGGAAATTTTGGAAAGATGCAAGTCAATGTTTTCAGTTCCAATCAAATAGTCCATTCTTTACAAATTATAACTAGCAAATGGTATTTTAAATATTATGCACCAATATGCGGGGATGAAACAGACTGTTCTCCATGATTCATTTTCTCCTGCACAAGTTTACATTTCCATATCCACCCACTCACCAATCCAGTTCAGTACCGTCACCATGACATCCCAGTCTCCTCCTCAGCCGGAGTACAACTCCTGAATAAACCATTGTTTGTGCCTTTGTTAATCTCCGTATGTAGCTGTTTCAAGTCCCTTCTTACCACGTGTCCATTGCAAAATAATTGCACTTGAGATGTTTACGTTGTTCCCTGCACAGAATTAGAAAGATGGAAAGACAGTGTATGGTGGTTACGTCACTGGCTCATAATCTAGAGCCACAAAATTATAATCTGTTGATATCGGTTTGCCTCATGTCCATTACAGAAGGCAATGGGTCATTCTTCTCTGGTCAGGTCTCTGTGTGACTGCAAACCCACAGCACTGTGTTTTACTCTTTACTGTCCTGTGGAACAGCTGAACCAGCCACTCAGTTCAAGGCTGGCATAACATGCTGGCCTGACCAGGGCTGCACACATCCCGTGAGGGAAGACCAAAATGAAAGATACCTCCCTTCCTCTGCCTGTATCCCACATTCCTGCAGGTGAATTCCATTCAGGTAGGTGGCCATTCACTATTTTATATGTATTCTTTGTGATTGGGTCTCTCCCCAAGAGTGATGTCCATCTGTATAGACATCTCTGGTGCTGGCTTTATTGATGTTGACCTACAGATGTAAGGATGTTTTAAATTCCAACTCAGTGACAGTGCATCTTAAATGAATGGCTTCCTGTGTCACATGAAGGAAATGGAGCCAGCTAAGTGAGGGATAGGAATTATTGTGTTCAACTCTGAGAGTGTTGTTGAGGCAGTGTTTGGGGTATTGTGGACAGATTTAATCTTCTTTATCAGGAGTGATCTCCTTATCACAGAAAGAATAAACAGGAGTTCCACCGGATTAATCCCTGGGATGATGGCACCATGAGGAGTGAGTGAAGGTTGATCTGTCACGCTGTGAGATAATAAGAGGTGATTGCAGTGAACCTTGAGAGGGATGGACAATCACTCCTTCTATTCTAAACAGACAATGGGAAGGTGATAAATTCCATCACTTTTGTTTCACTCAGGATGCATTAATCTGGATAGTTTAAGTGCCTCTGAGGACGTTACGCCTACCCACCCCAACCCCAAATCCCCACGGTGATTGAGAGATACAGAGAGGTCCATGTTTTGAATAAACTCTCCCCACATTAATACAGTACTGGTGGTGTGTGATCCTGCACTTAATGTCATATTATCCACCACCCCGACAGCAGCCACAATACTGTCATTCTAAAACAGTTCACTATTCCCACCCGCTACTGACATTCATGAAGGACATGAATCCATATTCTCAGAGATGCAAGGTGCCTCCTTAACGTTTAGACCATAAGACTATAAGATATAGGAGCAGAAATTAGGCCAGTTTGCTAATCAAGTCTACGCCACCATTCAATCATCACTGCTAAGTTTCTCAAGCCCATTCTCCGACGTTCTCCCCATTATCCTTGATGCCCTGGATAATGGAAAAACTATCACCATCTCAAATATACTCAATGACATGGCCCCACAGCCTTCTCTGGCAATAAATTGCAAAGATTCTCCATTCCCTGGTTAAAGAAGTCTCCTTCTAGAAGGTATTCGTTTTAAACTAAGGCTGTGTCCTTGGTTCCTAGTCTCTCCTACCAATGGAAACATCGTATGAACATCCACACTGTTCAGGTCATTCAGTATTCTTTATGTTTCAATTACATTTCCCCTCTTCCTTCTAAACACTATCAAGTATAGACGCAAACATTCCTCACACAATAAACTTTTCACTCCTACGACTGTTCCCCTGAAAATCTTCTGAACACTCTCCAGGGACAATACATCCTTCCTGAGATATGGGGCTCAACAGTGCGCGCAACACTCCAAATGTAGTCTGACCAAAGATGTATACTGCCTGTTCTTATATTCAATTTCTCTCGTAATAAATGCCATCAATAATAACTGAAACTGCCCCCCTAACTACTACCTCAACCTACAAGCTTACCTTAAGAGAACCCTGCACTAGAACTCCCAAGTCCCTTTGTACTTCAGATTTCTGAATCTTCTCCCCATTGAGGAAATAGACCATTTCCAACGTCACACTTTCCGACATTGGAATGCATCTGCCAACACCTTTACCTGGCCAACTCCTTCTTCAGCCCCTCCGCCTCCACTCTCCGACCTGACTCTCTACTTATCTTTGTTTCGTCTGCAAACTTAGCCAGAGTGCCCTCAGTCCATCATCGAGACTGTTAATGAATAAGGTGAAACGTTATGGTCCCAACACTGTGCCTGGCAGACCACCCCTTGTCACCTGCTGCCACCCTGAGAAGGACCATTTTATCCCCACTCTCTGCTTTCTGTCGGACAGACAAGCTTCTGTTCATGCCTCTACCTTGCCTCTAACACCACGGACCCTTATCATATTCAATCATCTCCTTTGTGACACCTTGTCAAAGGCCTTCTTGACGTCCAGGTGGATAACATCCATTGGCTGTACTTGATCGAGCCTGTTCATTTCTTCTTCAACGATTTCGAACAAATTTGATGGAAATCATGCTGACTTTCCCTTGATGCAATCATGCTGACTTTGCCCTATTTTACCAAACTCTTCCATGTATTCAGAAATCTCATTCTTCACAATGGATTCCAGGATCTTACCCATGACAAAAGTTAAGTGTTTTATTTTCTCTTTTCTTCCTTACTCCCTGGGTAAAAACAGATGTCACGTTAGTGGGTTTCCAATGCTCTGGGATCGTTCCTTTCTCGAGTGATTCCTGAAAAATCACCATCATCACGTCAACTAACTCTTCAGCTATCTCCCTTATAACACAGGGATTTAATCCCTCTGGTTCAGGTTATTTAACCAACTTTAGCCATTCAGCTTTTTTCTAGCATGTTCTCCATGGTGGTGGCTACCATACTAAGCTCTAGCCCCTCACTCTCCTGAATGTTTGAGATATTATTCGTGTCTTCCACCATGAAACTGATGCAAAGTAATTATTCAATTCCTCGGCCATTTTCTTGGCCCGCACTACTATCTCTCAAGTGTCATTTTCCATCAATCCAATGCCCTCTTTTGCCTTTCTTTTATATTTTATATATCGAAAGAAACTCTTACAGACTTCTTTTATCTTACTGACTAGCTTACCCCCATATTTAATAATCTCTCTCCATATTTTATTTTATTTGCCCTCTGTTTTGTCTTTGTAAGTTTCCCAACTTTCTGGTTTCCCACTGCACTTTGCCACATTATATCCTTTCTCTTTTGCTTTTATGCTATACATGACTTCCTTCGTCAGACATACTTACCTCATTCTCCATGTACCATGCCACTTTTTACTCAGGGTAAATCTCTGCTGCATCCTGAATAACACCAAAAATCTCCTGCCATTGCTGCTTCACTGTCTTTCCTGCTGGGCCCTTCTATCAGTCAATTCTACACAGTTCCTCGTTCATGCCTCTATCATTGCCTTTATTCAGCTTTAATACCGTTACCTCTGATTCTAAATTCTCCATCTGAAACTGCAGAGTAAATTCAATCATATTATGATCACTGCCTCCTATGATTTCCTTCACCTTAAGCTCCCTCACCTAGTCTGCCTGCACAAGCTGCTCCAAAAAGCCATCTCATAGACATTCTACAAATTCCTTTTCTTCCAAACCACCATCAAGCTGAATTCCCAGCCCACCTCCGTAATGAAAACCCACATGATCACTGTAACTTTGTATTTCCTACACATCTTTCTAGCTCCTGTGTATCTTGCACCCCAGCTCCTGACTACTGTTTGGAGGCCTGAACAGAACTCTAACTACTTTTTTTTTAACCATTGTGATTTCTCAATTCTACCGACACAAACTCTATACCATTTGACCTTATTTCATTTCTTATTATTGATTTAATTTCATTTCTTAATAATAAGACAAACCCATCCCCTCTGTCCAATTCCCATCTTTTTAATAGGATGCATATCCTTGAATATTCAGCTCCCAGTCCTGATCTTCTTGCAGCGACGTCTCCGTAATGGCGACCTGCCAATTTGTGTATGAGTCACAAGTTTATTTACCTTATTCGTTATACTGTATGCTTTCTGATATAACAGTTCAACCCTGTATTAGCCTTTCCTCTTCTCATTGTTATTTGTTTTTCCTGTGTGTTTGAAGTTTGATTACTAACACTTTTCATGCTCTCTGCGTCTCTGTCGGAGATTTGAATAACTTAGAGTCATACAGTAATAGAGATTTACAGCATGGAAACAGACTCTTCGGTCCAACCCGTCCACGCCGACCATATATCTCAACTCAATCTATCCCACCTGCCAGCACCCGGCCCATATCCCTCCAAACCCTTCCTATTCAAATACTCATCCTTATGTCTCTGAACTGTTGCAATTGTACCAGCCTCCACCGCTTCTTCTGGCAGCTCATTCCATACCCGTACCACCCCCTGAGTGAAAATGTTGCCCCTTAGGTCTCTTTTATTTCTTTCCCCTCTCACCCTAAAACTATGCCTTCTAGTTCTGGACTCCACGACCCCAGGGAAAAGACTTTGTCTATTTCTCCTATCCACGCACTCATAATTTTGTAAACCTCTATATGGTCACCCCTCAGCCTCTGATGCTCCAGGGAAAGCAGCCCCAGCCTGTTCAGCCTCTCCCTGTAGCTTAAATCCTCCAACCCTGGCAACATCCTTGTAAATCTTTTCTGAACCTTTTCAAGTTTCACAACATCTTTCCGATAGGAAGTAGATCAGATTTGCATGCAATATTCCAACAGTGGTCTAACCAATGTCCTGTACAGCCGCAACATGACCTCCCAACTCCTGTACTCAATGCTCTGACCAATAAAGGAAAACATAAAAATCGGCTTCTTTTTTGAGTTCTGCAGTCTTACCCCTCCTTTAATTCGGGTTTTCTAATTTTCCCTAAACTGACACCACCCCACCCCCATTTAGCTTGAAGTCCAGGCTGCAGCCCTAGTTATGCGATTTGCTAGGACTCTGGTCACAACACGGTTCAGATGAAGACCGTCGGATCGGAACAGTTTCCTCCTTCCCCAGTACCGGTGTCAATGTCCCATGATACAAATTCATTTCTCTCACATCAAACTTTGAGCCACGCAATTTCCTGCTGACCCTGTGCTAATTCACTGATGGCTCAGGCCGTAATCCAGAGATTATTTCCTTTGTGATTCAGTTTTCTAATTTAGCTCTGAACTCTTGTATTCCTTAGCAGAACGTCTGCCCTAGTTTTATCTCTTTCGTTGCTACCTACACAGACCACGACCAAAAGGATCTTTACCCTCCCACTCCAAGTTCCTCTGCAGCCCAGATGAGGTATCCCTTACCCAAACACCAGTAAGTAATGCAACTTTCAGGACTCTCAATCCCGATCACAGAGAAAAGTCACTATGCCGCTAACTATACTATCCCCAATTACAATTACATTTCTCTTTGCTTGCCCCACTTGAAAGCTTCCCTCAACTCGGTGTGTGGCCAAGATGCTCATCCTCCCTGGAGTCCCCATTTCCATCCACACAGGGAAGAAAACTCTTGATCCTATTAGACACGGACAGGGGCTGAGGTTTCCTGCAACTCTACCTCCTGGATCCCTCTATCTGCCTCACTCACAGCCAAACCCTCCTTTTTCTAACCACTGGTTGAATTTGAGTCAGTTGATCTAAGGAGTGTAACTGTCTGCTGAATCACAGCATCCCGGGAACTCTTCCCCTCCTTGATACCTCACATTGTTTGAAGCTCAAACTCCAGCTCATCGACACAGAGCCAGAGTTCTTCTAGCTTGCAACGTTTACTCCAGACATGGTCACTGGGATCCACAGTGGGGTCCACCACTCCGACATCATAGAGAAACAACACATCACTCGACCCTGCATACTTATTTTAATTAACTATTATTGAATTGTTCCTTTACAATTTTTAATTGTTTTTGGACAGCTGCTTATGCAAGTTGTCACCAATAAATTAACATGATTCAATTTAACACAGATTCAAATTTAACCCACTCCCTATTAGCAAATCGGATCACATTCTCCCTTTGTCAAACCTGCTCATTATCTTCTGAAAGATTTCTGACAAACTTGTCAACGGGAGCAATCCTTAATGAAGCCATGCTGACTCAGCCCTATTTTACCATGCACCTCCAGGTACTCTGCAATCTCATTACTAGCAATGCACTCTAAATCCGATTAACGACCGATGCCAGGCTAAACTGCCCTATGAATTCCTGTATTTTGCCTTTCTTCCTTCTTACACAGAGATTTTACATTATCCATTTTCCAGTTCTCTGGGACTCTGTCTGATGATAGTTATTCCTGAACAGTCACGACCAATGGTTTCACAATCTCCTCCGCTAATTCCTTCAGAACTTTGGTTGTTATCTGTCCAGTCTGTGTGATTTATCCATTTTCAAACATTGCAGCTTCCCAGTACCTTCTACTCAGCGCCGATCATTACATCCATCTCTCACCATTGACTCGCTTGAAGTTCTGGAATGTTCCTAGTGTCTACCATTGTGATAATTGATGGAAAGTACCTTTTCAGTTCATTCTCCAATTCTTTGTTCTCCATTTCTCTGCAGTCAGCCTCAATTTCTGGTTGTCCAATGTTCACTCTCCCCTTTCATACATCTTAACAAAACTCACGCAATCTCCTTTTCTAAAGCGAACTAGTTTACATGTTTCATGTTCACCGCTTTCTTGCTTCTTAAACTGTACTCTGCTGCTGTATAAAGGCTTCCCAATCTTAGACAGGCTGAGTGAGAGCATTCCTGTTAACTGACTGTCGAAAATATATTAATGTAACTATACTAATCCTTTTGCCCATCATTGTGTAGCGTGGTGGCGCAACACTGCTGCCTCACAGGGTCAGAGCCTCGGGTTCAATTCCAATCTCTGGACCCTTTCTTTGTGGAGCTTTTTACAATCTCCCCGTGTCTGCATTGGGAGGATTAACTACTTTCTCTCTTCACAATATGTTTCTGTGTTTGTTTCAGATTTCTGCTATCTACAGTATATTTGTTTGTGTTTGATTGAGAATTGCTGCAAGTATGACGGCTTTATTGTAAAAGTGGCATTGGTGCTCGGGCTCCCCGTGTGCTTGGGATTCTTGCCCAGCTACTTATGTGAGTGCATGTCCCTGATTACCTACTCTGTCTCTCTCAATCCCTGAGTCCATCTGTCACTGCATGCAGCCTTTCATCGAGCCACCCCTGGATTCCCACACCCCATCGCCTGGCACTGGATGCTCCCTATGAAGGGAGCGCACAAAGACACTGGGCACGTTCTGAACTGCTTGGGATGCGGGGTAAAGACCCTGACATTTAAAAGAACAGAATAGCTGAAATCCAATTGAACAGCAAAGTAGAGTAAACAGGCTGAATGGCAGCCATTTGTTCTGACATTTTCTGGTCTTTTGGACTAAGTTCTGTTTATCCTCGTCCATCTATAAATAGATGCTCCATATGTATACCTTGTCACACAGGTTTGGTGAAGGTGATAGATATCAGACCCTATGGTCATTGCGACTGATTCGTTGGGCTCCACTTTCCTGGTTAATGAGATCACACTAAGTCTTTATTGTCAAGTCTATCCATTTTAAAGTAAAGGCCTTGCCAGAGTTGTGCTTTAAGGATACCTGAATGTTGGGGAAACTAGATTATGCGACGTACCAGTGAGGTTAGGAATAGGAAGGTAGTACAGTTCAAAACACGGCCAAAGAGCTGGTAGGGATGCAGCACTTGCAATATGTGGATCATTGGGATTCCTGGGTCGACAGGATATACACAAGAAGGACGGGATGGATCTAAACTGGCAGCAATCTCCGATATGTGGGTCATTGGGATTCCTGGGTCAGTATGAAATACACAAGAAGGACGGGATGGACGTGAACCAGCAGCAATTTCCTGGCAGGCAGGTTTGTTATTGTCACTCAGGAGGGTTTAAACTAGTGTGGTGGTGGTGGTGGGGGAGGGAGGGTGGAGCCAGAGCAGTACATCCACAAGCACAGTGACTGAAGAGTAGTTGGAGACTAATCCCAGTACAGCTAAGAACAACAACAAAATGGCAGTGGGGAGTGAACACAATGGGACTGGCTGTCTGAAATGTGCTGATTTTAATGTGAGCAGTATGACAGGTAAGACAGATGAGCTTGGAGCTTGGAGTTTGAATGAGTATATATAACAATGATATAAATATTACAGAGATTTGGTTGAGAGAGAAATCAGAAAACTGTCAATTAAATGGATCCAGAGAGAGTTGAATAATGTGCAGTGAGAGGCTGGAGGCTGTTGTTTGAAGCATAATAATCATCCAGCAGTTTGTTAGAATTGGACAGAATGTGATGCAATGTACAGATTGAAGGGACAAGGGAGGAAGCATAAATTGTCTGTTTTACTGTTTTACTGCTTTACTGACAGTCTTTCTGCTTTACTGACAGTCTTTTGTAATCACCTGTTACCAGAGAATTGTCGAGGAGAATTTACATCAGAGAAACTCAGGTCAGGATCTAATGGAGTTGGGCTGAATTGTATTTATTTCAATGCAAGAATAATTATGGGTAAGTCCGATGAACTGACAGCCTGAAACCGAACTTGGGACTATAATGTTGCGGGTTTACAGAGACTTGGTTAAGAGAGGGAAAGGGCTGGCCATTCAACATTCCAGGGTTTCATTGTTTTATGTGAGATGGAGAGGAAGGTAAAAGAGGTGGACGAGGTGTTTTACACGTGCACTTGAATAGGACATACAGGAGGGACCATCCACTGCAGCAATATGGGTAAAGCTCAAAAATTAGATGGCTGCAAGCACTGCGTTATTATAATCCCTCCAACAGCCACGGAGGGATGGAGAAACGAATATGTAAGTCGATTAAGGAAAGGTGTATAAGAAACAGAGTGTTCATAGTGAGTGACTTTAGCATCCCCAACAATGACCGGGAGTCCCTTGGAGCAAGAGGCTTAGACGGAGCAGAATTTGTTAACTGCAACAGTATGTGGATAGTCCATCGAGAGGAAGAGCCATACTGGACCTCGAATTGGTTAATGAGCCTGGCCAGGTAACTGACCTTTCAGTGGGACATAATATTAGAAAGAGTGATCACAGCTCCTTCAGATTTAAGATAGCTACGAACACGGATAAGTCAGGACCTTGTGTCAAGCTACTGAATTGGCGGAAGGCAAATTATCTCAGAATCAGGCAGAGCGAGGACGTGTCAATTGGGAGGAACTGCTATCAGGCAAATCCACATTGTGTATGTAAGAACTGCTTGTTAAATCCTGACAGTATAATCATCTGGTGAACGTCCTCCCGACAGCACGAATTTCACTCTATTTTGTTTGAACAGATATTTCAAGGCCGCTGCATATCAGACAACAGGATGAGATAAAGGATGATTCTGCACTGTGTCCTTCGTAGGGCCAGCTTGTCTCCCAAGGCACCTGATGTCTTTATTGTGGCTTAGAGAGATTCAGAATTAATAAGAGCACCGAAGGAGGCCATTTAACACATTGTACAATGACGAGCTCTCCAACATCACAATTTGAAAACAGAAAGAACAGTGTGTGTGTGTGTGTGTGTGTGTGTGTGTGTGAGAGAGAGAAAAATTAACAGAGAAAAAGGAAGTCAAGAGAGATAAAAGGAATGGATAGAAAACGGTGCGACAGAGTAAGTGAGATCAAGGGGTGTCAGATGAGTGTGAAGTTAGATCAGAAAACAGCATGAGGACAAATACACAGAAATTTTATGTAGAACTACCACAGATTGCAAGCCCTTTGTCTGGTGCTGTACCCTGTGAGCACTATGCTGTCATCCCAAATCATTAATCGCCAATAATGTCACAGAGCTGGGTCGCTGACGGCTGAACAAGGTCCAAAATAGCATTAGATTGGTTCCAGGGAGAAGGTGAATTAATTTAAATATTCTGGGCTAACAGGAACTGTAGTCCCTCTAGACAATGTGTGAGAGACAGGGCGAGAGAATCTCAGTGAGGGGATCACTGACTGGGGGGAAATCAGCATCTCAGCTGTGGGTCAAATGATGACTGATAAAGCTTGAACACCTCGTCCGTGGTTTTGTAATTCACCTTTCAATTCATATAGCTCCACATTGTAAGTGTATTTTAACAGACTTGTCTCTTTGTAGTTTTCATGTTTTGGTATGTGCAGAAATGCTTAATTCTTGTCCCTGTATTTTGTGGTAAATAAACACATTTTGTTACTGAGGAAGAAAGAACCTGTTCTGATAGGACAGTCTTTGTCTGAAATGTGCTGGGACCATAGTCCGAGTGAATCCTAACTAACATGGATTTTAGTAAGGCATTTGATAAGGTTCCCCATGGTAGGCTTATGCGGAAAGTCAGGAGGCATGGGATAGAGGGAAATTTGGCCAATTGGATAGAAAACTGGCTAACCGGTCGAAATCAGAGAGTGGTGGTAGATGGTAAATATTCAGCATGGAGTCCAGTTACAAGTGGAGTTCCGCAGGGATCAGTTCTGGGTCCTCTGCTGTTTGTAATTTTTATTAATGACTTAGAGGAGGGAGTCGAAGGGTGGGTCAGTAAATTTGCAGATGATACAAAGATAGGTGGAGTTGTGGACAGTGAGGAGGGCTGTTGTCGGCTGCAGAGGGACTTAGATATGATGCAGAGCTGGGCTGAGGAGTGGCAGATGGAGTTCAACCCTGCCAAGTGTGAGGTTGTCCATTTTGGAAGAACAAATAAGAATGCGGAATACAGGGTTAATGGTAGGGTTCTTGGTCAGGTGGAGGAACAGAGGGATCTTGGGGTCTATGTACATAGATCTTTGAAGGTTGCCACTCAGGTGGATAGAGTTTGTAAGAAGGCCTATGGAGTTTTATCGTTCATTAGCAGAGGGATTGAATTCAAGAGTCGTGAGGTGATGTTGCAGCTGTACAGGACTTTGGTTAGGCCACATTTGGAGTACTGTGTGCAGTTCTGGTCGCCTCACTTTAGGAAAGATGTGGAAGCTTTGGAGAGGGTGCAGAGAAGATTTACCAGGATGTTGCCTGGAATGGAGAGTAGGTCGTACGAGGATAGGTTGAGAGTTCTCGGCCTTTTCTCGTTGGAACGGCGAAGGATGAGGGGTGACTTGATAGAGGTTTATAAGATGATCAGAGGAATAGATAGAGTAGACAGTCAGAAACTTTTTCCCCGGGTACAACAGAGTGTTACAAGGGGACATAAATTTAAGGTGAAGGGTGGAAGGTATAGGGGAGATGTCAGGGGTGGGTTCTTTACCCAGAGAGTGGTGGGGGCATGGAATGCGCTGCCCGAGGGAGTGGTAGAGTCAGATTCATTGGCGACCTTTAAGTGGCATTTGGATAGGTACATGGATGGGTGCTTAATCTAGGATAGAAGTGCGGCACAACATCGTGGGCCGAAGGGCCTGTTCTGTGCTGTATTGTTCTATGTTCTATGTTCTATGTTCTATGTTCTAAGGCTGTAGACAGAGCTCAAAACTGATTAGGAGTGTGTGTGCGTTGGCAGGGTTGGGGGTTCCGTTATAGGGTTTAATTAGAAAAGAGGAGGTAAGAGTACAGATCTCAGGAGAGGTTATTAAAATCTCCAGCACAGATGAAAATCGGACACAGTGTATGAAAAGTGTCAGCAATCAAACTTCAATCACACTGGAAAAACAAATGACAATGAGAGGAGAGACCATTAATACAAGATTGAAGGGGTTAGATCTGAATGCATGCAGTATAAGGAATAGGATAAATGAGCTTAAGGCACAGATTGAAATTGGTAGGTATGACGTGATGGACATCACAGAGAGGTGGCTGCAAGGGGATCAGGATATTCAAGGACATATATCCTATCGAAAAGATAGGTGGCAGAGGGAGTGGGTTTACATTATTATTAAGAAATTAAATTAAATCAATAGTAAGAAAGAAAGTAAGTCAGATGGTGTAGAATCTGCGTGGGTAGAATTGAGGAACCACAAAGGTAAGACAACCACAGTTGGAGACTTGCTCAGGCCTCCAAAGAGTAGTCAGAAGCTGGGGCACAAGATACACCAGGATATAGAAAAGATCTGTAGAAAAGGCAAAGTTACAGTTATCATGGGGTATTTCGATATACAAGTGGAATGGGAAACCAAGTTGGTCGTGGATCGCAAGAAAAGGAATTTGAGGAATGTATACAGGCTGGCTTTTTGGAACATCATGTGGTGGAGCCCACTCGGGAACAGATGACACTGGATTTAATGATGCAGGCTAGATAAGGCAGCACAAGGTGAAGGAAAACTTCAGAAGCAGTGATCAGAACATTGTTGAATTTATTTTGCAATTTGAGAGAGAATTTAGAATCAGAGTTAACAATAATTCAGCTGAATAAAGGCAACTGGAGAGGCATAAGGGAGAAGCTGGGTAGAGTTGACCGGGACAGGGGTCTAGCAGGAAAGACAGGGGAGTGGCAATGGCAGGTGATTCCGAGATTGTTGCAGGAGAAACTGCAGAGATTCATGCTGAGTAATAGAGGCATGGTACATGGAAGATGAGGCAACCAGGGCTGACAAGGGAAGTTAGAGATCGCATATAAGCAAAACAGCAAGCATATAATGCTGTGAAGGGCAGAGGGAAACTGGAGAATTGGGGCCAACAGAAAGCAAGAAAAAGTAAATAAAGAGGGAGAAGATTAAATGTGGGGGTAAGCTAACCAGAAATATAAAGGAAACTATAAGAGATTCTTTAGATATATAAAGTGCAAAAGAGAGGCAAAAGTGAATATGGACCACTGGGAAATGATGCTGGAGAGATGGTAGTGGCTGAGGAACTTTGCATCAGCCTTCACGGTTGAAGACACGAGTTATTTCCCAAGAATTCAAGATAGTGAGAGGGTAGTCCTGAATACGGTGGCCATCACCACGAAGAACTTGCTAGAAAACGGAATGGCCTGAATGTGGATAACTCACCTGGACCAGATGGACTACACCCCAGCCTTGAATGGGAGATAGCTGAAGAGTTAGTGCAAGCGTCAGTGGTAATCTTTCAGGAATGACTAAAATCAGGAAAGGGCCAAATGGCTGTATAATTGCGAGCATGACACCCCGTTTATTAAGGGAGTTAAGCCTAAGATGGAAAAATGCAGACTGATTAGCTTGGTTGTGGGTAAAATCATGGATTCCATCGTGAAGGATGGGATTTCTGGATATTTGGTAAAATAGAACAGAGTCAGCGTGGTTTCATCCAAGGGAGGACATGCCAGACAAACCGTCTAGAATAGCTAGAGGGAGTAATGAGCAGATTAGATCAAGGAGAACCAATAGATGTTATCCATCTGCATCTCAAGAATTCTTTGACAAGGTGCTATGCATGAGGCTATTGAGAAAGGTATGGGCCCATGGTATTAGAGGCAAGGAGCTAGCATGGATAGAAGTTTGGCATGTCTGACAGAAAGAAGGGAATGTGGATTAAAGTGTCCTTCTCAGGATGGCAGCCAGTGACAAGTGGTGTTCCACAAGACTCAGTGTTGGGACCACAACTTTTCACTTTGTGCATTCATTATCAATATGAAGGAACTGAGGGCATTCTGGCTAAGCTTTAAAACAGTGCAAGGATAGATAGAGGGACAAGTAGCATTGAAGAGGTGGTTCGGCTGCAGGAGGGTGCTCGAGCGCATCTCCTTAACTTCCCACAGCTCCCCCCTTGAACTCCACCCTTCCAACTGCAACAAGTTAGAACCTTGTTGATGCTTGCCTTCCATCCCACCAACTTCAGGCTACAACGTATCATGCTCCGCCTTTTCTGCCACCAACAGTCAGACCTCACCAACAGAGATCTACTTCCCTCCCTACCCCTATCATCATACTGCTGAGACCATTCCCTCACAAACTCCCTCGTTAGGTCCACGCAACCCCACCAAGCCACCTTCCCCTCCCGACACCTTCCCTTGCAACTACAACAGGTATGAAACCTGTGCCAAAACCTCCCTTCTCACCTCCACCCAAGGCCCCAAAGCATCCTTCCACATCAGGCAGAGAACATCCTGTGCATCCAAATATCTCATCTCGTTTGTCCATTGCTCCTGGTCTCCTCTACATTTGCGAGATATGACGTCAATTTGCAGAACGGTTCAGAGAACACTCTCGGACACACACACCCAACAACCCCACTGCCCTGTGGCTGAATCCTTCAACTCCCCCTCCCACTCCGCCAAGGTCTTGCAAGTTTTTGGCCTCCTCCACTGCCAAATTCTAGCCACCTGATGTCTGAAGGGAGAACGCATCATCTTCTGCCTTGGGACCCTCACAACACACGATATCAAGGACAATTTCACCAGTTTCCTCATCTCCACTCCCTCCACCTTATCCCAGATCAAGCCCTCCAACTCAGCACCGCCCTCTTGAACTGTCTTAGCTGTCCATCTTCCTTCCCATCTATCCACTCCACCTTCCACTCTGACCGATCACTATCACCACCCACCTTCTTCTAGCAATCACCTTCCTCCCAGCCCCAGACCCTCCCATTTATCTCTCTGCCCCTCCCTGCCCACCCCACATTCCTGATGAAGACTTTATGCCTGAAACGTCGAATCTCCTGCTCCTCGGATGCTGCCTGACAGGCTGTGCTTTTCTATGCCCACACTTTTTGACTCTGATCTCCGGCATCTGCGGTCCTCACTTTCACCTGCTGAAGGATTTTCACAGGTTTGGAGAGTGAGCAAAGAAGTGGCAGATGGAGTACAATGTGGAAAAGTGTGGGAATGCATTTTGCCAGAATGAATAGAGGCATGGACTTTTTTTTTAAAGCGAGCAAATTCAGAAGTCTGAAGTGCAAAAAGACTGAAGAGTTCTAGTCCAGGACTTCTGAAAGGTAAACTTGCAGGTTGTCAGTAGTTGGGAAGGCAAAGACAATGATGGCATTTATTTCAAAAGGGCTTAAATATAAAAGCAGGGATGTACTTCTAAGGCTCTACAAGGCTTTAGTCACGTCACATTTGGATTATTGTGCGCAGTTTTGGGTCCCATATTTCAGGAAGGATGTACTGGTCCTGGAGTGTTTTCAGACGAGATCCACGAGAATGGTGCCAAAAATGCAAAACTGGCATGTATATGAAGAATATTTGAGGGCTCTGGGTCTGTATTTGACAGAGTTCAGAAGAATGTTAGGAGGCCTAATTGAAACTTAGAGAATACTAAATGACCTGGGACAGATGGATGTTGGGAAGATATATGCAATGGTAGGAGAGACTAGTACCCGAGGGGACAGAGTAAAGTGAAGACCTTTTCGAACAGAGATAAGGAGAAACCTCTTCAGCCAGAGAGTGGTGAATCCATGGAATTCACTGCCACAGAAGTCTGTCGAGTCCAGATCATTGAGTATATGTAAGAGTGAGACAGTTAGGTTGTTGACTGTAAAGGGGATCAAGGGTTACAGATAGAAAGCGGGAGAATGGGGTTGAGAAGCTTAACAGCCATCATTGAATGGCGGAGCAGGCTCAATGGGCCTTATAACCAAATTTCTGCTTCAATATCTTCTGGTTATATGGTTAATATTGGCTCTCCTCATTCCTCATTGGAGTTGTATTCTTTAATTTGATCTTCAAATGATTTATAAAAAGTAACATTTCAGTACTGATGATTGGGAATTATCATGTTCCCTTCCTCCAGTCTCAGCAGCCATGCCCCCAATATCATAATCACACTGCAACTGGAATCCAGTGAATGGTACGTAATCACAGTTGATTGACATCGATAACATTAACAGCATGACCCTCACCTGCCCTCATATTTTCTGTTAACACATCCATGCCATGTGTGTTATCACTCATGCTGTCGTAGGTACATTTTCCTGTCAGATTGCGTACAAGAAAAGTTCTCTCCATATTTTACTGACATTATAATTACTGATCAGTAGTTACAGACTGTATGTTTCCATTTATAAACGGAGAAACTTGTTTATGTTCTGACAAACCTTTGATATTACTCATATATCTAATGCAGATTGAATGATTACACGCATTCAATCTGCCATCTCCAATATTCCTTCCCTCAGTCATCCCCACATATTCCATGCCAAATATGTAAATTTTAAACGTTCTATTTAATTTTAATAAAACCAATATTGAATTAAAAGGGGTTAACTGGAGATATTTGTTCAGTGACTGTAATTAATGTCAATCTCCGTGGATCCTAATTATCCCATTAGAGAGTTTCCATCGTTGAATGATAAATGGGCTCTGTCCATGTGTTATCCCATAGTATGAGTAGGAGCATCACTGACAGCACTAACAGGGATCAACTGCTCGAGAGAAGGGGAGAAGTGATCAGAATCTGTGAACATTAGACTGGAACGTTACAATAATGGTTCAGAATGTGAGGACCTTGGATTGGAATGTTCCAACAATGGATCAGAATCTAAGGTCAGTAAACTGGAATGGTACAACAGTGTATCAGAATCTGAGAACTTTAGACTGGAATGTTCCAAGAATGTATCAGAATCTGAGATCATTAGGCTGGAATGGTTCAACAATGTATCAGAATCTGAGATCATTAGACTGGAACATTGCAGTAACAGACAGGAGTTTATCCTCGGGTCTTTACTATCTTTCGCTGCCTTGGATATCATTAGCATCACGGATCCAGGATATCCTTTGGATTATTCAAGGTGGTTACTATCCCATCCTCGCTATAGTTGGTGTTCCTGGTAAGTCATTATATTTGTCTACTAAACCGGGTTGGATGAATTTCTGCTCATGATATATACATTTTGGAAAGTACAAGACAATGTCTTCAGTTCCAAACAAAAACTCCTTTCCTTCTAAATTATAAGTATCAAACTACTATTCATAAATTACTCACTGATATGCGACAAGGAACCAGAATTTTCTCAAACTCCATAATCCATTTTGTCCTTCACAGATTTACATCTCCAGCTCCTCCCCACTCACCAACCCTTTCCAATTCCACCGTAATGATATCCCAGTCTCGTTCTCAGTTTCAGTGCAACTTGTGAATAAACCATGATTTGTGCCTTTTTAAAATTCTGATGCAACAGTTTCAAGTTCATTCTACACACATATCAGTCACTAAATAATTGTTGTTGAGGATGTTTAACTTGTTCTCTGCACAAACGGGACAACAGTTTATGGTGTTCAAGCCATTGACTCATACTCTAGAGCCACAGAATAATACTCTGTTGATATCCCATGAGGGAAATTGGTGGAATTTAAAAGTAACTATTTTCATTTGCTCTAAAAGCCCTTCTGCTTGCCCCAAGTCCTTAAGGGAAGTCAATGTGCCATTCTTCCCTAGTCAGATTTCAGTGTGACTTCTGTGATGAAAAGCCAGCAATAACTACCTGACAGCACCAACTCTTCCGAAAAATAGATTTAGTGTAACATTTGGTTGAACAACTCGATTAGCTCATTGTCTCAAGGCAAAATTAAATTCAGCCAAACAGTTTGATTTACACCGCAAAATACCCACCTCCAATCAAGTTTGAATTTAGTATATTGAGAATCTTAAAAGCCAATGACACGATCCAATGGTTTGGGGGGGTACAATACCGTGGGAAATTGAGCAGTTGAGAGGAGAACTGCTAAGTTACCAGCATGCAAAGATTGCCTGAAACATAGCTCTCCTCTCGGTACCTGTATTGATTCGTAACTGGTAAAGCTGGATCCCAAAGAAGAAATAAAGACAGGAATATAGAGAAGAACCGAAAGCTTCTTGGTTTTGAGATTAGAAGTTTTGTTTTGTAGGTCTTAATTATGAGTATAACCGGACAAGTATCGTGGGGGTGGGGGAGGTAAAAGATAGGTTAGAGGAAGAAGTTGTAAATAGACGTTCGTCTGTTATTCCCTGTTTTCCTTAAGAAATAAAGTTGTTAATTTTTACTTTAATTGGTTTTGGACTCTAGAATTGTCACAGAATATGCAGAGGATAAAACTTTTCCCTGTTGCTGGTTTTAAATTAAGCAGGAGAATTTATCCTATGTTGTAACACTACAACCCCACAGGAATGTGTTTTACTCTTTGCTGTCCAGTGGAACAGCTGAACCAAACTTTCAATTCAAGGTCGGCATAACATGCTGCCCTGACTAGGGCTGCATACATCCTGTGAGAGAAGAACAGAAGTAAAGATAGCTCCCTTCCTATGTCTGTTTCCCGTATTCCTACAGCTCAGTTCTATGCAGGTCGGTGATCATCCCCTATTTTCGGTGAATTCAATCTCATTGAAATTCTCCCCGAAAGTGATGCACGTCTCCATACGCAAATCTGGTGTTGGATTTATTGATGCTAACGTACAGATGTAAGGGAGTTATAAATTCCATGTCAGTCGTAGTGCAAAGAGAAGGAATGGCTTTTTGTGGCACAGGGAAGAAACTGCGATGTCAAAGTGAGAGAAATTTTTTATTGCGATCATCCCTGAGAGTGTTGTTGAGGCAGTATTTGAGGCAGTACTGTGGATAGACTTCAAGTGGGATAATGGCACCACGAGCAGTGAGTGAAGCTCAGTGAGTGAATAAGAGGTGGTTGCATTGAACCTTAAGAGGGATGGACAATCACTCATGATGTTCTAACCCGGCACTGATACGGTGATAAATTCCATGGCTTTGTTTTTTTAACTCGGGTTTCATGGTTCTCAATAGGTAAAGAGTCTCTGAGGACGTCCCCCTCCCACCCCCACTCCACATGTTGATTGAGAGCGACAGAGGGTCAGTCATTAATAAACTCTCCCCATATTAATATAGTGTTTTTAGTGTGTGATCCTGCACTGAACGCCATGTTATCCACAATCCCGACAATATCCACAATACCTTCATTCTAAAACAGATAACTATTCCCACCAGCTTCTGACGACTTGGAGGACATGGGCCTGCCTTCTCAGAGATGGAAGATGCCTCTCTGAGACTTGACACAAAACATCTGACTTTCTTCCTCACTGCCAGCGTTAAACCCCGTTAAAGTGTCATGTGTCCCACATGTAATGGAGCCACGAGGAATATGATGGAGCCGTCTCTGAATGCATTCTTTGCTTCATTGATTTCTCAGGTTGGAGCATCAATGACACCCTCCTGTGTCTCGAGGTGCTAAATGACCTCCTCCAAGTCCCATGCAACAGGTTAATGGGTCTGACTTGACCCTGCCTGTTCCTGTTTAACAGATCGATGTGGTAACCAGACTCCTCTTCTTCCTGTGGAACATGCAGGAGGATTGAATGGGCTATCCATCTCTTTGTTCAGTAGTTTCTATGGGCTGAATGGCTTCCACATATCCGTTTCTAACATGCTTGAGATGCTGAATGAGCTTTTCATTTAACTGTGGAAATGTAAATTGTCTGGCCGTGCTGTTACATGAATGTTACCGACACTTTAACGGCACAAGCCTGAATGTTGTCCGGGTCTTACTGCACATAGACTGGTTCAGGAGCTGAGGTGTGACACATTGTTCTGAACATTGGGTGATCTTCAGTGACCATCACCATTTCAGATCTTATGATGAGGAAAGACAGTGATAAAGCAGCTGAAGATGTTTGTTTTGAGGCAGCTACCCCGAGGATCTCCTGCCGAAATGTCCCCGGTCTGAGAGGATTGTCAGTCACCGACCACAAACATCTTCCTTTGTGCTCTGAAAGACCCCAAACCAGTGGGGAGGGTACACCTGATTCCCATTAAGCTCAAATAAGTAGGTGGTCCTGATGCTATCCTGATTCAAATACTGCCTTGTTTTTGAATTCATTCTTTCCTGAGCCCCTGTGTTCACCTCTTGTTCATATCAATGGATGATAGTGTATGTGTAGGGAGTATTTTCCTCTCATAGAGGGTAATCAATGCCAGGAATTATTTGGGCTAGAGACTGAGGTGAGTTACATCACGGATATTATTGAAAGAGGTGGTACATGAATTTTTGACCTGTCAGACAGCTAAAGGGTGTGAAGAATTGGATATTAAAGACGAGTTAATGCCAACAGTAGATCAGCCATGATGGTATACAATGGCTTGATCGCACGAGTTACCTAATCTTGCGCCTTATGTTCTCATGTTCTGTAATTACAAAGTTAATGATTGTAATTTTCCTGAACGTTCTGTTATTGCATGTTGCAGTAAGAGAGAGTAAAGTATTTTGTGAGTCATTTCTGGGTGAAGTATGGGGGCTGTATTCACAGTGAATCTGGGTTTCCAACATGACCAACAAATGAAGCACAAGTTGCAGAGAGGAGACACTCTATAAAGACACCAGTGGTGTCTTTCGAAACCAACATAGTTTTCCAAATATCGTTTTCCAAACCACGACAAACCGTGTGTGACAGTCTTGAGTGATTGAATGATATCCTGTGTTTCTGTGGAAACGGCATTTGGAGCAGGTGGCCTCCATCTGGTTCCTTTAAGGAGCTGTGAGGAGCTGAATGGAACATAGGAACATAGGACCGAGCAGCAGGAGTCGGATATTAGACAATTTGTCACCGCTCCACCACTCAAAAAGTGCTGTCAGTGTGGTCTCAGCACCACTTTGCTCCCTGTACACCATTTTCCTACATTCACGTGTTTGTTAAATGTTTGAATGCAACACAACTTTGAATAAATGTAATCATCCAGGCACCACAAACTTCTGGGGAAGGGAATTTCCACTTGAACAATCCTTTGAGAATTTCTCATTTGTGCTCCAACCAATGTTGGAGGATCATTGTTTCCTTTTCCAGTCCCAATCCTCCACTGGTTACAACAAATTTTAAATGCAACCAGTTTAGTTAGGTGGCCAATGACATAGACATCAGAGCTCAGAAATTTGAACTCATAGCAAATGGTAAATTGACAGACTGTCCCAAACATTATTCTGCCTTTGAAGTCATTTTGCTCACACAAGATGCTGGTAATGGGATTTCTTTCTGCAACAGTTGGATTTGGCTGAATTCCGTTTGTTTCAGGCAGTGGGGAGATTCCCATGAATCCTCACCAGGAATCCTTCACGAATGGTAAAGATAACTCAGGGATTTTATGGTCTCATGCTTTGCTATTGGGAGGAACAAGTAAGAGAGAGAGATCAATCGGCTGCTGCTTCTCAGGCAGGGAGCATTTTTCTCCATCTCTGTGTTGGAACATACAATAACATCAACGGATCACCAAACTGGACCATGTGCGATCTCCTGGAACATTCTCTTGAAAACCTGATAAAAGACTATACGCAGGTGAATCATTGCTTTTGTTGTACACAGCGCCTTCCAATCGCAAACAAATGTTCCCACTTTCTGAATTATTGACATGCTTTCATGTATCTGTGCAATTTGTAAATATTGGTAGGTGTTTTCATAGTACATATGTTCATATCAATACACCTTTTTCATAAAATGTATTCTCTAGCTTTCGTCTCCCTGACAAGAGAAAATATGCGTCAAGCTGATGCACTTTTCAGAAAGTCATGGATGGTTCAATAATATTTCCCAGGTAAGTTCGAAACTGATAACTCCCCCATACTAACAGGCCCTCATTCCAGGACTGAGTAAAGGGAAACCTCTTTGAAAATCTTCGAAAAGAATTATATCCTGTTTTTAGTTTCTGGGATCAAAAACGCACGCAGTGTATCAGATATGGTTTCAGCAATTCCCTGTTCAGATACAGTAAAACATTCCTGATCTTAAACCTGATACCCTTTGTTAATAACTGTATCATTGCACTTACTTCCAAATCACTTGCAGCATCTGCAGACTGACTTCATGTGATTCATGTTCCAGGAACATAGAAACCGCCTGAATCACAGAATTCTGCAATCTCTCTCCATTTAAATTGTTTCCCATTGTTTTATTCTTCATGCCAAAATAGACAACTCACCTAATGTTCTTGGCGCTGCAGGTTTGCTCACTAACCAGTTACAACTTTGTAACCTGAAATTAAACACTTATTTCTATTCTCTATTTCCTGTTAACAACAGCTTCCCTGTTCCTGTGTAGCAGTTCAGGCAGGTTGAATGGCCTCCTCCTGGGCTGTGTAATGTACTCAACGAGCTGAATCACTTCATTCCATATTCCTGTGTAGATCCTTAGAGGGGCAGAATGGTCTCCTTCTGTTTCACTGTAACGATTCTGTTTGTCAGAATGTGGTGATCCCCTACCCTGTAACAGCATGGAGGGTTGGATTGAGGGAACAGCACATGGAGTAGGGGCAGAAGTATATCACTGTAACAACCTCAAGGGGTGGATTGAGAAAGCAAAACATGGGGTGGGGAGTAGTATATCTCTGTATCAGCCTCGAGAGGTGGATTGAGGGAGCAACACATGCACAGGGGCAGCAGTATGTCACTGCAATAGCCTTTCTGTCCTATTCCAAGCTGCTTCTCGTGCATTGGGAGAAAGGGAGGGGGGGGGGGAGGGAGAGTGGCAATGGGTGACCCTGCTCTTAGTGCCCGTGTACATGGGGGGAATTGTGAGGTGTCTGGAAGGAGTCAGTCGACAGTTTGAACCAATATAGTATTATTAGTGTGGGGCTACTGAGTAGGCGACAGAGAAAGAGAGGAAGAAAGTTGCTGAATTCAATAGTGAGAGTGGTCGTGCCAGAGCCTTATTTGGAGATAGGGTGTGAACCTTGTTCGGGGGTAGGTTCTATAACAGACATGCAGTGAGTGTGAGGGAGCAAATATAATGCGGTTTCATTTATCCAGACAGAGCGGGGAGCATATTGTTGCTTGTCCTGAATTGATGGATTTTTCTTCAGATCATCTCAGAGTCGATGTGAGCCTCCCCGAATGTCTTGTTCAAGTCTATCACTAATAACACCACAGACCCTGTTCCTCAGATTCCACAGAATCAGTTCAAGTGGAGTTTACAAATAGCAAGGAGAAGCAAATATTGGTGCGTTATATATCTAAACCAAAACAGTTGTGAAAAATCTGATTATCATATGCTCTGGAAATTAGATATGCAAGTATTGTGGATACTGCAGTCTTATTGGATGGTTTCAAATTGCATCGAAACTGCATTAACTAACTGACTGCTCATGTTGTGAAAAATAAGTGTATATGAGGTGGGTTGAAGAGTATGTTGTGAAGCAAACTAGAGAGCAGATTATTTTGGATTTGGTGTCATGTGGTGAGGCGGGCTAATTTATAACCTTTCTCTGAAGCAGCTTTTAAGGGATAGTGGCATTACTAAGGTGCACTTTACACGGGGCCTGTATACAATATACATTCTTGTTAAACATCATGGAAGACTGGAGGTTAGAGGGTCAAGTTAGCTTCAGTGAATTGGGAAAATACAACATAACATTCAGTGGGAGACAAACAATGATTGTTACAGTCATAGAGTCCTACAGCACGGAGACAGGCCCTTCGGCTCAAACTAGTCTATTCTGACCAAAATGTCCATCCACGCTAACCCCATTTCCCTGTCATTGCTCCATATCCTTCTAATCCTTCCCTATCCGTGTTTTGTCCAAATGCCTTTTAAATGTTTTTAATGTACCCGCCTCAACCACTTCCGCTGGCAGCTCATTCCATATGTGTACCAGCCTGTGTGTAAAACAGTTGTTCCTCAGGCTCTCTTATAGTCTTTCCCCTCTTTCCCCTCTGACCTTAAACTGATGCCCTCTAGTCTGTGATTGCCCAACCCTGGGAAAAAAAGACTGAGTACATTCATTCGGTCCATGCCTGTCATGATCTTATACACTTCTGTCAGATCCCCTCAACCTCATACAGGCTAAAGTAAAATATCCCAGCTTGTCCAAACTCTCCCTATAAGTCAGATCATTGAGACGGTAACATCCTTGCAAATTTCTTCAGCCGTCTTTCCAATTTAATAACACACTTACTATAGCAAATTGAAAAAGAAAACTGAACATTACGCTACCAGTATGGCCTCACCAGCATCCTATTAACTACAACGTAATTCCCTGATTTCGATACTCAGTGATATACTCTGATGAAGACCAGTATGTCAAAAGCTTTCGTCATTGTCCTGTCTACCTCTGAATCAACTTTCAGAGAACCATGTACCTGAATTCCATGATCCCTCTGTTCGACGACACTGCTTAGAACCCAACCATTCACCATGAAACTCCAACCGTGATTTGACTTTCTGAAATGGAAGAACTTACACTGATCTATATTAAAATCCATTTGCCATTTCTCAGCCACTTCTCCAGATGATCAAGTACTGCTGTAATTTCTGAAATTTCTGATAACCTTCCTCACTCTCCGTGATGCCGCCTTTTTTAGTGCCGTCTTCAAACTTACAAATCATGCCTGTACATTCTCATCTAAATCATAGATATATGTAATATGTAGTGGTCCCAGCACCAACCCCTGAGGCATTCCACTAGTCACAGGCCTCCAGTCTGACCAGGATTTTTCCAGTATTACCCTCTGCTACCTACCATCAAGGCAATTTTGTACCTAATTTGCCAGGTCCCCTTCAATTCCATGCGATCTAACCTTCCAGAGCAGCTTACCATGTGGAACCTTATTGAAGGCCTTACTGGAATCCATCTAGACTACGTATACCACCAGAACCTCCTCAACATTGCTGGTCACTTCATCAAAGAACTCCAACAAAATTGTGAATCATGATCTCCCTAGCACAAACTCCCGTGCTGAATTTGATGAAGGGCTTTTGCCCGAAACATCAATTTTCATGCTCCTCGTATACTGCCTGACCTGCTCTGCTTTTCCAGCACCATTCTAATCTTACTCCGAAACACACCCTGTCTTTCCAAATGCATATATATCCAATCTCTCTGAACCTTCTCAAGTAACCTACCCACTCGATTTTTGGTTCACTGGTCTTTAATTCCCAGGTTTATCTTTGTAGCCTTTCTTGAATACGGCTCAGCATTCGCTCCCCTCCAGTCGTCCAGGCCCTTACTCTTTGGTCAGCGATGATAGAAAAGAGCCAAGCAGTGCTCCCGCAATTTCCTCTCTATCCTCCTATCCTCCTGCGGTGTTCCTGAATATATCTGCTCAGGACCGGGACTTTTTAGAAATACTGCAAATTCTGAAAAATACGTCTATTTATTTCAGGTACAAACACCAAAGAGTGAGAAAGTGACTCAATGAAGGTTAACATAACAAATTAGAAAATATGTTAATCATAGGAAGTGACTTCAGAAGAATTCCAGATATTGTGAAAACCTGAGAATTCTCAGAAATTAACGATCCAAAAAAGGAAGGCCATAAAACTGATAAGGAAATCAAAAAGCGAACATACATGCTCGCAAACAGGTCCACAAAGACTGCATCAATCTGCGATGTATATTTCAAAGGAAACAAAATAAAAGCAAGGACAAATGTGGAAATTTGTATTCAGGAGATGAGAGGTCATTGTGGAGAACAGGGAAATGGCCAAGAAATAACCAGTTACATTGCATCTGTCTTCATGGAGGAATGTCCAGAAAATCCCCCAGTAATACCAAGTGATCATATCGGACTCCTGGAGCTAAAGACATAAAGTCAATTCAAATCAGTAACAAGGTAGTGCAGCTGGAAAGAGCATTGCTAAGTCAGATGTACTTCCTATCAAAATGTCAGAAATAAATCACCAATAGAAGGATTAATTGCACTGTCGATGACTGTGTTTTGTTTTCCTGTACATTCTGCAGAGGGCAGAAACTATTGGAGATAAATGGAAGTTAGTAAACGTGATCCAAGCACTATAGATGAATGGAAGGGATCCAAACAGCTACAAAGGGAAAAATACATAGTGTGGAGAACTGCAGACCAATTAACTTGACATCTGTACGGAAATTTTTGAAATCTATTACACAGGATGAGATTTTTGATATTTAGAAATTAACAGCAACAATGGAGAGAATCAGGATGCATTTCTGATAGAGAAATCATACTTGATAAACTTCAGAATTGTTTGAAATTGTTTCTTACAACATAGATAATGGGGAACCACTAGAAGAGGCACATGTTGGATTTTCGGAAGGATTTCTATAAGAACTCAAATAATGAGTTCTTAACTGCAATGAATGTGAAGGGGATTTGAAGGAATATATGAAAGTGGAAAGTTAAAGTTTGGTTCGCCTTCATTTAAGAGAGTCAGAAGATTGATGTAAAGACACGTTGAAGCAGTTTCACAGCGTGTTGATGGGACTGTACCTGAAGTATAGTTCACAGTTTTGGTGACCGAATCTCAGAAAGAATATACTGACAACAGAGGATGTGCAATGTGCATTTTCCAGATTAATCCCTCAGATAGCGAGATTGACTGATGAGGAAACTCGGCCTATTTTCTCCAGCGCTTCAAAGAATGAGAGGTGGGCCACCGTGAAATTTAGAACATTCACAAAACATATGACAAGTTGGAAATTAACTGAATACATCCCTGGCTCTCTAATCCACATTCAAGGCAAATAATGTAATGATCTGGGACAGACCAGTTAAGTCTGCAATAAGGAGGAAATTCTTCACTTGGAGGGGACTAACAAACACAGGGGCATGGAAACCTGCTGCTGGCAGGGCAAGATTAGGGTGTATCCCCAGATAATCCGCAAGTGTGTCAACCGGAACAGAATATCCAGGGAACAGTTAGGTACTCACTCGTGACTTGCCAAGTTGCATCCTAATCAACTTCAGTGGGAGGAGACAGGAGGTAGAGGTAGAAGGCTGTTTGTGTGACTGGCGGCCAGTGTCCAATGGTGTACCCTGGGGATCAGTGTTGTGCCCCTTATTATTGGTGATTCGGAGGTGTTGGTGTTGGATTGGAGTGGACAATGCTAAACATCTCATAACACCATCTTACAGGCTAACAGGTTTATTCAGATGCACGAGCATTCGAAGCGCTGCTTCTTCATCAAAATGCACAAACATTTGATGAAGAAACAACGCTTTGAATGCTCGATCCTCTGAATAAACATGTTAGACTATAAGCCAATGTTGTGTGATTTTTAACCGTATTACTTGTGATAATCATAAATGATGCAGCTGTGAATATTGACGAGGAGTGGGGCGGGGTGATAAGTAAGTTTGTGTTTGATACAATGATTGTCCGGGTGGTTGGCAGTGTGGAGGCAAGTCTTATGTTTCAAGAAGATGCAGATGGAATGGTCGGATGGGTGGATCAATGGCAGATGGAATATAATCCTGATAAATATGAGGTGATGTACTTTGGAAGAAGGAGCCAGACGGGGGAGGACTCAATGAATGGCAGCACACTAGGGAGCTCAGAGGGTGCTTCTCCACACATCGCTGAATGTGACCGGACAAGTTAATACACAATTTGAGAAAGCATAGTGGACCGTTAACACAGCCTTTATTCATCGAAGCATAGATTATCAGAGCTATGCGGAAATTTGGTTTGGCCAAGATGGAATACTGTGTGTAGTTCTGGGAACCGCATTACAGGAAGGATGTGATTGCACTCGAGGGGGTGCAGAGGGGACTCAACAGGATGTTCCCTAGGATAGAGCATATCAGCCATGGAGAGAGGCAGGATAAGCTCGGGTTGTTTAGTTTGGAGGAAAGAAGGATGAGGGGGCCGTGCTTCAGACGGATAAGATTACAAGGGGCATGGACAGGGTGGATAGACAGCAGCTGTTCCTTTTCGTCAAAGGCCCACAATTTTAAAGTGAAGTGTTTGAGGTTTCGTGCGGATTTGAGGACTGTTTTTCACCCAGAGTTGTTGGGGTCTGGAATGCGCTTCTTGAGATGGGAGTTGTTATGATAACCTCACAACCCATTGGAAAATACACGGTTGTGCACTTGAAATGCCATAAGATTCACGGCTACACGCCTTGACCCGGAAAGTAGGGCTAATGTAGACCGTGCTGTATTTCTGATGGTACAGAGTCTGTGCTTCTGTGATTGTATGGTTGTGGAAGGTCAATCATTGAGTAGTTTAAGATAGGATTTGATGGGTTTTTGAAGAATATCTTACCAAACTTATATGAGTGAACTTCTAATATCTTCTGAAAATATATCATTGGCAAAATTAAAAGAAAAAGGTGCAGCTTTCTGTCAGTGTGTTACCGGATAATTGAGGACAGGGAAATAGCAGAACTATGGAACAAATACTTCAGTTAAGGCTTCACAGAAGAAAGCAAAACAAAACAAAACTTCCAAGCAATACTATGGAACTTTAGTCTGATGAGAAAAAGGGAATAGAATGAAATTAGCAACTAACAGTTTTAGAGAAAGTATTGGATTGAAAGTAATGGACATAGACAAAGTGAACAGACATTTATGAAATGGGAATCATATTTGAGATAGTGGCTTTTAGCAAAATTATGGAGAAGGTATCAATGCAATACGGCTGAAATCTCAGAAAGATTTTTGATAAAGCCCCAAGCCTTTCGTGCAAATTCGAATCCAGTGGGACTGGGGCTAATATGTGGTCATGCTTTTAGAATGGGAGAGCTGGCAGGAAACACTGATAAGGAATAAAACCATGATTTTTGAATGGAAGGCTTGGATGATATAACAAGGATCGGGATTTGGAATCCAGCTATTTCCAGTACACATTTGGTTGAGGGGTTCAATTACAATATTCCCAAGTCCACTGACAGCACTAAACGATGTCAGCTTGTGAGTGGGTGAGCAGGATGGAAAAAAGCTCCAAGGTGATTGAGACAAGTGGAATGACTGGGCAAATACCTGCCAGATGGAGATCATTGGGAGAGATATAATGTTGTATACATTGATGGGAACAATAGAATGGCAGCCTATCATTTGAAAAGAGGTTGGTTGAAAAACTGTTGCTCTATAAAGGAAGTTAAGCTGCATTTTTATTTATTTCTGTGCAGCCCGCAGAGTCCATGTAGGGCAGTGAGTTCTGAACACAGAGGTCAATACGGAGAATGGCATTGGCACGTTGACCAGTGTATATAGACCCAGCAAGTGGGGAGCTGTAACATTGAAAATAATCTTGATGTCACTGTCGACCAGTCAATGAAAGCAATGTTGCAGGAGCAGTAAGCAGTTAGGAAAATAAATAGTGTATTGACATTCATTTCAGGGAGATTTGAATGCAGGAGTAAGGTTCATTTACTGCAGCTGTACAGGGCCTTGGTGAGACCTCACCTCGAACATTGTGCAGTATTGTGTGCAGTTTTGCTCTTCGTACCTCATAACGGACAAACCTGACATTGAGGGAGAGCAGTGAAGGATGACAGACTGATCTCTAGGATGACAGGCTTGTTGTGGGAGCAGAGTTTGGGGTGACTGGGCCTGTATTCCATGGGCTTTAGGAAAATTCGTGGAGATCTCAGTGAGATATATAAAACTCTGACAGGGCGAGACAGATTGGAAGCAGGGATGATAGTTCCCCGGGCTGGCATGCCTAAAACAAGGGGCCACAGCCATATTGTATTTAATAAATGTGTGTTATCGGAGAACTGCCTGTATATTGAATGGTGCTACAAAATTGATGGACCGAAGGGTTTACAGCAGTTCTTATTTTATATTTCACAATGTTTAAACATATTCAAAGAAATGAACACTGTTTGGGGAAAACTCCATTGAGGAGACTTTTGGCCATGAATGAGCATGGGGAAAGCTCAATATGTTGAATGACCTCCTCCTTTCCCAATGTTTCCGTGCAGTCTGTGGGAAAGCTCTGTAAATGTTGTCACAGGCTCTCAGATGTTAGGAAGGGGGTCTCTGCAGGGTTAACAGGACTGTGTTTCCCATTCCCTTTTCCGATACTGAGGCTGGGGCCGGGTGTTCTGTCCGGTTATATCCTTTACGATCTAGGAGCAGTTTGATACAATAGTGTGTCTTGCTTGGCCAATTTAGAGACTATTGAAAAAGTGATCGCATGCCTGTGTGGCTGGAGTCATTTTTAGGCGAGACCAAGAAAGCACGGAATATTCACTTCCTGAAAGCATATTGGTAAGAAGATCAATGTTTACAATCAACATTGGACACAAGATCACTACTACTGACACCAAATGTTAGGTCTCGATATTTTATTAATTTCTTTTAACTTCCACCAGCTGCCAGACAATTAGCCTGTTCTGGATTAGTAATCTATTGACATTTCCACAACAGCACCATCTGCACATGGGGACCTATCGGAAACCACACTGGCCTGGTTAGTTTTGTGCTGCTTGAAAGCTCTATCAAAAATAATTCCCACTAATTTGACTGTCGTGATGGGACTGAAGGGGTGGTAAATGGTCAGATTGTAGTTATTCCCCTCTTAGGGGATTGGACATAGTTGATTAATTTTCCACATTACCAGGGAGATGTCAGAGTTGGAGCTGGAATGAAACAGTTTCCCCAGGGACACGGCTTGTTGTGCAGCACAGGTCTTCAGTCCTATTACAGGAATGGGGTCAGGGACCATTGCCTTTGTTGCATCTACTGTGTTCAGCTGTTTCTTCATGTCACGTGCTGCGAATCGAATTGATTGAAAACTGGCATCTGTGATTCTGTGGGCATCATGAGGAGGGTGAGGTGTTTCATCCACTCAACAATGTTTCATCTGCAATGCCATCTTCTGTGTTCGAAGTGAATATTATTCCCTCTGTATTTCTCCCTGACCATGATTAAGATGTCCGTAGTGCCAATGATGTCAGTCTTATGCAGTTTCAGAATCAAGGAACTTATCACCATGCATTATCGTTCAGTCCCCAGTGTACAGCGCTCCAGGTTGGATGGGATGTTTGAACATCTTTGACATACTTCTTTGGAAATTGTTCAAAAACAGAAATTGCTGAAGAAACTGCAGACGATGTTGCAGCATCTTCTGAAGTGAATGCAGAGTGAAACTTTCAGGTCCAGTGACCCTCTACAAAGCTCTCAGTTTCTCCAGCAATTTATCTACTTTTATTTGCAGTATCCATAGTTATTTGTTTAATTGAAAATTTGTTCTGTAACTATTCATTTCTGGAGAAACTCAGCATGTCTTTCTGCATCTGCAGAGACAGAAACAGAGTTAGCGTTTCAAGCCTTGTGCGACACTTCTTCAGAACTGAAAAGGATTGGAAACTGGGATTTTTAATCTCTTGCCAGAGGTGGGGGATGGGTGACAGGGAAAAGAGGGTGTGGCAAAGATAAGCAGGCTTTTAACAATGGTGAACAAGAAGATGATAACGAACGGGTTTAAATTAAGACGTGACTGGGGAAAGGGATTCTCTCTACTGAGTGCAAGATAAATAAGACACAATCACACAACGGAGGCCAGGTGGGAGAATGTTGACTATGTGACATTATATAGATCTGGCCATAATTACGTTTTCACTGTCGAGATCATCACCCCTTTTAATTTGACACGATATTAAACGTGGCAGTAAAACAATACTCAGCCCAAACTTCATATTGTTATTTGTTTTTCTCCTTATTACCAAATTCTAAGACAGCAAGAAACGTTTACTAGTGTCAATAAGAAGGCAAACACATGAAAACTCCAGTGATTACCTTTAAATGTTTGTTCTTGAAGTTAGTACTGTAGTGTAGAAGTTTGAGGGGTGACATTGTAGAAGTTTATAAAATCATGAGAGGCATGGATAGGGTGAATAGCCACGGTCTTTTCGATGGGATGGGGGAGTTCAAACATACAAGGCATAGTTTTAAGGTGAAAGACGGAAGATTTAAAAGGAACTAAGGAGCAATAGTTTTACACAGTGGGTGGTGTGTGTATGGAATGAGCTGCCAGAGGAAGTGTGGTAGATGCATGTACAGCGGCAACATTTAAAACACATTTGGACAAACATATGAATGGGAAACAGTTAGAGGCATATGGGCCAAATGAAAGCAGATGAGATGAGCTTAAAATGGCCAGCATGGACATTTAGAAAAGCTTCACACAGGGTCAGTGTAGTTTTGTGAAAGGGAAATTATACTTTGCCCTGTAAAATCATGCAAAGAACTTCTGGAGATGCCAGAGAATGTAACAAGCGGACTTGATTAAGTGGATCTGGTAGAAACCAGGCTTTCCAGTGCTTTTCCACAAAGTAGTACAGAATAAAAGTTCTTACACAAGACTGAAGTTCGTAGGATGACGGCTAATGTTATAACATGGGATAACACATACAAATCGGAGAGTAAGGATTAATGGATCTTCATGATCAAGGTCTCTTTGCTGGAATACCACAAATATCAGTCAAATGGCATCAGTTATTTACAATGTAAAAACATTGACGACAGATGCTGGAAACCAGATTCTGGATTAGTGGTGCTGGAAGAGCACAGCAGTTAAGGCAGCATCCAAGGATCAGCAGCTGTTTCTCTTCCTCTATGGGTCAAAAACAAAGGCTCACACTTTTTTTTAGGTTTGACAAAGGGTCAGTTAGACTCGAAACGTCAGCTCTTTTCTCTCCTTACAGATGCTTCCAGACCTGCTCAGATTTTCCAGCATTTTCTCTTTTGGTTTCAGATTCCAGAATCCACAGTAATTTGCTTTTTTTCCACCACGAAGTAAGGTCATGGCTCATCTCATTGTGGTCCCAGCTACACTTTTATCTCCATGTACTATTATCCCTGATTCACCGTCAATGGACAACCAGACGAAACCAGCCTCAATATAAAATAAAGTTTCATGTATCACGAAGAGAATTCCCACTTGAATGAATTTTCCTAATTTCTATTCTGACTGAGTTTGGATGGTGTTACTGTTTCCTTTTCTAGTCCATCTCCTCCACTGCTCACAACAAATGTTAAATGTAACCAGGTTCGTGATATGGCCAATGATAAAGGTCTCAGACTGGATCAGGTTCAGTGATAGGAACAAGTCAGGCAGATTTCTTTAGTCAGCCACAAGTAACTAATAGGATTAACGGATGCGCATGGTGGATCTGTGGTTAGCACTGCTGCCTCCCGTCACCAAGAAGCTGGGTTAACTACCAACCTTGGGCTATGCTCTGCGTGGAGTTTGAGTATTCTCTATGCAGGTATCTGTGTGGGTTTCCTCATGATAATCCAATTTCTGCCCACAGTCCAAAGATATGCAGCTTAGAGTGGATTGGTCAAGCTAAATTGCCTATAGTGCCCAGGGATGTGTAGGTTAGATAGGTTAGTGATGGAAAATGCAAGGTTACATGGACAGGGAAGGGGGGGGGAAAGCTCCGGGGGATTGCTGTTCAGAGGGTCAGTGTGGACTTGATGGATGGGATATCCTGCTTCCACGCTGTAGAGATTCTACAAAAATGACAAGAAATTTGGATTATACCCAGTGGGTATATATCTGATCCACTCTCCTCTAGGTCTTGTATGTTTCAATAAGATCACCTCTCATTCCACGAGTAACCTGTTAAAGCCTTCATAATAAGGCCCTCATCACTGGAATCCATGAAGTGAAACATCTCCGAACTGCTTCCAATGTAATTATATCCTTTCTCAGATCAGGAGACAAAGAAAAACTTAACTCAAACTCAGGTCTTGAGGTTTACGTTTTGTTCTTTCAGCATTGTAGGTTTTTTGAACTCTCTTCCCCGCAGACCAATGGAGGCAGAGATATTGAATATTTTTGAGGCACAGACAGAAGTTTCAGACATAACAGTGGAGTCGAGGATTATCGGGGATTGGCAGGAACGTGCAGTGTGGGGGGAAATGTAGACAAATGCACCAAATGACACGGCTCCAGAAAATTCATTAATAAAATGCAAAACGAAATTAAAATGTTGATGAAATTTTAAGGGGGAATCCAAGATGGCCACTATCCGGAAGGTGTGCTTTGCTGGGCTTTGCATCACAGAACAGGCAAAGTGGTACTCTAACCCACTCCATCCCAGCCATTTTCTTAAAATTCAACACTAAAAGAACTATAGAATCTTTATTAATCTCGGTTTATCAAGTGGAAATGACAAAACACGGGAAAGGATCCAGTAAGTTCCAACACACGGTGCAGAAGCATCGAGTATGCCTGAGGCTGTAGCTGTAACCCACTCTGCTCGTTCGATACACCCAGTTACTCACCAGACCTTGGTCACTGAGTTCACCAAGTTCTGTGAAATGATTGAAGACATGATTAAAGAGAAGTTCAGCAGTATGCTACAGCCATTCTCAGCCGTGCTCCAAAAACATGACTTGAAAGCCTTGGAAACAGAATGGATGAGTTTGAGCGCCGAACTGCAGTGGCAGAGACTACAACTGATTTCTCCAAGGAGCGGATGCTCGCCCTTGAAAAACAGGTCTGCACCTGAACGAAACAAGATCACGACCTTGTAAACAGGGGCAGGATGAAAAATGTTCACATCGACGGTCTGCTGGACCAGACGGCAGGTGGTCAGCCAGTGAGGAATTTCGAGAACTGGCTGCAGCGATTCCTTCACTTCGAAGCTGAAGAGGGACGGGTGAAAAGTGAGACAGTTCATCGGGTTATGGCGCGGAGGTCAGCCTCAGACCAGCGCCCTCGCCCTGTCCTTGAGCGATTACATAGTTATGGGGACAAACAAAGACTGATGGAAACTTCCAGAACACAGGGGAATGATCCGATGGTTTTAATTCACGAGAGCTCCAGGATTATGTTATTTCAGGACATTTCAGCAGCATTGATTCCAGAAAGAAAATCTTTTGATGATATCAAGAGAAGAGTAAGGGAACTCGGGATTCAGTATTCCTTACGGTTCCCAGCGGTGCTCTGTATTGCTTTGAATGGATCCGTGAACCCGTCTGACTCTCCAGAGTAAGCGAAAACTTTGTGGATATTTTAAAGTAGGCTGGATGTTTCGACAGTTATGTTTCTCTCTTCAAGACATTTTCTTGGATTTTTCTGGTAGTAACCAGTGTTTAATTATAGTCGGGGATGGGTAGAGTAGTCACTTTTAACTTCTTCATTAGTATTACTACTCATTTTCTCTTTATTTGCTCAGTGCCCACAGGCAGTTCAAGCTGGATTTTTGTTGTTAATTGCCCTGGATGCCATACTGATAATGGGCAGAAGATAAAGTTTTGTGATATGTAAATGTCTCCGGTAGGCAGGGGTAGTGTGGCCGTAAATTACCCTATCAAGTGTCATTGGCACTTTGGTCTTTGTTTCGTTCTTTGTTTTTTTATTGTGTTTAGCTTTGGAAAGTTTTGAGAGCTGGTTATCTGTAGTAGTCGTTTTTTTTGTAAAGTTTTTAGGCTCTACGAGTCTTTTTTCATTCGATGTGAAACTCGAGAGTTGAAATGTTGCGACAGTGTGTTATAGATAATGATGTGCTTAAATGGCATACCTGGAACATTAAGGGGAGCCATCTGACAGTCAAGAGGAAAAATATACTTTCTAGTCTTAAAAAGGAGAGCGTGAATGTTGTCCCATTGCAAGAGATGCACCTTGATGACAAGGATCATTTGATGTTACAGCAGGGCGGGTTTTATCGGGTTTATTTCTCGTCTTTTAATACTAGGAGCAGGGGAGAAGCCATACTGGACAGGAAGAATCTTCCATTTAAATTATTAGATTGTTTTAGACACTCACAGGAGGATCATAATCCCTAGAGTCTTGAACTATGGGAAATAATACAGTATTTTGAATGTTTATTCCCCCCCCTCCCCCCCCCCCCAGCGCACCCTCTTAAAATCCTGGTCATTGCATTTGCCAAATTAAGTTATCTTGCAACGAGGCACATTATTGTAGAAGGAGATTTCAACTGTCTTATGGGCCTCGTGATGGGCAGAATGTTCAAACGGCCCCCAAAATCCCCGTTATAATGTAAGCAATTAGTGGATGTGTGTACAGAACTAGATGTCTGGAGGCAGATCTACCTCACAAGTAGGGATTTTATTTTCTTCTTTAACCCGCATAAATACTACACAAGGGTTGATCTCTTCCCCATCCCTGCAACAATCTTAGATTCGGTTGCATCCTGCACAATTGTGGAATGTTACCCCAACATACCTCGTCCAGAAGTGAGATAGATGCCACATAATATTATGTTGGATACAGGTGAGGGTCTTATATTTTTGTCAAATCCCACAATTTCAGCAACTCATGTGATGTAATGCATTAATTCGCTTGTCACCTTTTCGGGCGATAAGATTAATTTTACAACGTTGGAGGCCATGCCTATGGGAAGCCTTAGGGAAATACCTGATGAGGGCAAATCCTGGTTTCCTTTTAAATGATCGTGGTGGTGGGGGGGGGGGGTGGTCTCTATGTCGGTATATTCATTACATGTGTCTTAGATAATGTATTTAACGTGAACTATGTCCATGTGTTTCACAAAATTAAACAAGACCTTCAAAGACGGGAGGCACTTCCAATATCCTGGCTCGGTCGAATAGCTCTTATTAAAATGAATGTCCCTCCTCATTTACTATACCCTGTGTGAATGCTTCCTTTGGTGTTTCCCAGACAGATATTTAGGAGACATGATGGCTGGTTTAGCTGTTTTATTTGGCACCATAAGCAACTCTTTATCAAGCTAACCAAATTGTAACTACACTCGGATTGTGGGGATTAGATCTCCCAGATTAAAAGCAATCAATGAAGCTCTTTTTATTATACATTAGTGCTCAGCATCAATACGGTTAGATATTGAACCCTCTCAGACAAAGTGAACTCTTTTTCCTAGATTACTTACAGTGTGGAAACAGGCCCTTCAGCCCAACAAGCCCACACCGACCCATTCTTCTACATTTACCCCTTCACCTAACACTACGGGCAATTTAGCTTGGCCAATTCACCTGACCTGCATATTCTTTGGTCTATGGGAGGAAACCGGAGCACCGGGAGAAGAGCTATGCAGACACGGAGAGAATGTGCAAACTCCACACAGTCAATCGACTGAGGCGGGAATTGAACCTGGGTCTCTGGCGCTGTGAGGCAGCAGTGCTAAGCACTGTGCCACCGTGCCACCCACTGTTGTTCTTCGGCAAAATGATAATATTTATGGATTATTGTCATAACCCAATAATTATCAATACTGTTAAAGCATGAGTGACAATGTGTCAGATTGAGGGCAATACAACCAAAATCATGTTTCTTACCCCTGTAATTGGTATACCGGGTTGTTATCCGGGGATATTGGATTCCAGGTTAAAACTGTGGGAAGCAAGGGGTGTGCCTTGCTTGGGTGATTTAGAATTAGTAGAATCCCTACAGTGTGGATACAAGCCCTTGGGCCCAGCAAGTCCACTTCGACCTTTTGAAGAGAAACCCACCCAGACCCAATCCCCTACCATCCTATATTTACCCTAACTAATGCCCAAACCTACACATCCCTGAACAGTATGGGTGATTTATCAATGACCAATTCATCTAACATGTGCATCTTTGTACTATGGGAGGAAACCCACACAGACACGGAGAGAATATGTTAACTCCACACAGCCAGTCACCCAAGGCCGGAACCAAAGCTGAGACCCTGGTGCTGTGAGGCAGCAATGCTCACCACTGAGCAACCACGTGTTATTTGATGGAGAAACAATGATGTCATTTGATCAAATAACTCGTACGTATGGAGTAAATAGTAGAGACCTCTTCTGTATTTTTTCCAGATCAGAGATTCGATTGAAAAAAACACACTTTTACCACACTCATACAGATCCGATAAAGGGAAGAGGGAGCTTATTGCTTCGAATACACTCTCTGTCAGTACCCTTTATCATTAGTTGGAGAGTGTCCCCTCAGACGAGACTGTGCAGCTTTATGTTGTCTGCTCGAGAGTTGGGGGTTCAGAACACTTCCGAGACATGGGAGGATAGTTGTGAAAATGCTCAAATGATTTTGCTCTGTGATCGGACCCATTCCATGCAGTTGAAAATTCTTCATAGGGTCTATCTGACCCCAAATTGTCTCTCAAAATTCAAAGTGGGATTATCTTCAGTATGTCCGAAATGCAGAATCACTACAGGCACTCTTACTCATTGCTTGTGGGTCTGCTGCAGAATTCATCTATATTGGAGCACTGTGTCAGATGTGATAGGATGGGTCCAGGGGACTGAATTGGAGATGGACTTGGTTTCTGTTTTCCTGGGCCTGCCCAAGGTACTTTCCACAGATGAATATGGGAAAAAAATATATCCTTACAATCCGTACTTTCTGTGCTAGGAAAAATATTCTGTTGTGTTGGATGTCTGAACTCCCCCACCCCCAGAGAGGAAGAACTATGAACATAAAAATGTGCATCAGTTAATGCTCTTGATGAACAAGAGCTGTCCTTTTGTTATGCTGAGCTGTATTATTTATTCCTTATTTATTGTTTAGTTTTGTTTTTTCTTCTGTCTGTGTAGTGTTTTAACTTGTTTTGTATGTACATGCAATTGGATGTAATTTTTTTTTCAGATATTTGAGTTTTGTTGTAATTGGTTTATTATAATATTAAAAATCTCTTTAAATAATTTTTTAATTAAAATGCTAACATTGATAGAATACAGTCACAAAAAACACTCATTAGAGAGCCCACTCATGGTGGTTTATCCTGAGGATCACCACATCTCGGGTGTTGGGGTGAGGCTGAGAGAGTGTCCCCTTCATGGTAATCTCTGTCCTTGTGAGGAACTGAACCTGTACTGTTGCCCTGCCTCTACATCACAAACCGGCCGTCCAGCCAACTGAGTTGGAGACTGTGTAACTGTTACAGACAGAAACAATCACAGACAAAGGGTAAGAGAAACATTCATAATAAGGAAAGTGGTACAGTTCAGATAACAGTCAAGGTAACGCCTGAGGGTAAAATTGTTATCTGCTCGAAATTGTATTTGTAACCAAACGTGTTTAGAAGTTGTTTTTGGTTTAATATCATTAAGGTGAGTCAAGTGACTCTTATGTGTTGCACACTGGGACACAAACATTTTGCTGAAACTGGGAACTATTTGGAATATTATCTGGAACATGCTATAATCGGCATTCACCAGAATATTCTATGACTGTGTGGGAGGTATTGCAAAGGAGAGAGAGAGAGAGAGAAGGTGTTGCATGCAGTAGTGAGAGTGGGGAACCATGAGCCTTGTTCGGGAGTAGTTGCAATCACACATATACAGTGAGTGTGAGGGAGCAGACAGAATATGGTGACCCTTATCCTGACAGAGCGGGGAAGGTTATTGATGCTTATCCTGTATTGCTGGACATTTCTTCAGACCTCAACTACTGCACTGAACTCGGTAGTGAGCACAGACCATGCTCGGTGGGTCTGGTGGTGTGGCACCCTCTGAGATGGGAATGTTCCCGCTCCGTACTCACCCATCCAATACACCCACTGTGCTCCGTCAACAAACAATGGTGTAATTGCCCCTTATCTACTAATCTGCCATTTCCCTGCCTTTGCTCTGTATCCATCTAATCCTTTCCTATCTGTGGATTTGTCCAAAAGCCTTTTCAATGTTGTTAGTGTGCCCACTTCAACCACTTCCACTGGCAGCTCAGTCTAATTTGCCAGTTCACCTTGGATTCCATGCGATCTAACCTTCTAGAGCGGCCTACTATGTGGAACCTTATCAAAGCCATTACTGAAATCCATATAGAATATACATACATCTCTGCTCTCATCGACCTTCCTGTTCACTTCCTCAAAAATCTCTAACAAAATTTGTAAGGCATGATCCGCCAGGCACAAAGCCATGCTGACTGCTCTAAGTCAAACTATGTCTTTCCAAATGCATGCATATCTTATCTCTCAGAACCTTCTCAAGTGGTTTACCGAAAACAGGTGTGAAGCTTAGTGGTCTACATTTCCTAGGCTTTTCTTTGCAGCCCTTCTTGAATAAGGGCACAACATTTGCTACCGCCCAGTCTTCCAGGATCTTGGTCCCTAAGCTTTTCTCTCGCCTCTTACAGTGGTCTCAGATATATCTGGTCAGGACCAAGGGATTTGTCTGACTTTGTGCGTTCTAATATGTCCAACAGCAACTCTACTGTGATATGGACAGTACCAAGATAGGACAACTAACCTCCCAAAGGTCACAGATCTTCATGTCTTTCTTCATGATAAACACAGAGGGGAATTGAGGACTTCACCCGTCTCTTGAGGTTATACACATGCATGTCGGTTTTGGATTTTAAAGCATCCTATTCTCTCTCTAGTTGCTCTTTATCTTTACTATACTGAATTTGGACTCACTCTAATCTTCTCAGCCAAGACTACCTCATACTCCCTTATGGCCTTGCTGATATCCTTCTTCAGTAAACTCCTCTATCCCCTGTATACCTCCAGGGATTCCCTTGGTATGAGCTGCCTGAACATGAGCCACGCCTCCTTTTTCTGGTCAGAGCCTCAATATCTCTTGACATCCAGAGTTCTCTCTTCCAGTCTCACATAACCTTCACCCTCACAGGAAAATGGAAACCTTGAACTCGAACTATCTCACTTTTAAAGCCCTCCCACTTGCCCGGGATCCTTTTACCTGGAATCAAACAACTCCAATCATCCCCTGCAATCCCCTGTCTAACTCTAACAACATATGCCTTGACCCAATTTAGAACTTGAATCTGTGGAGCAATTTTGGTCCTACCATAACTATTTTAAAATTAATATAACTCTAAACACTCATACCAAAATGCTCCCCCACTTTATCTCCTTCACCTATCCTGCCCTATTTCCCAACAGTAGGTCGTGTTTGTCCCTTCCCGAGTACGATACTCTATATATTGATTGTGGAAACTTCGCTGAACACACTTAACAAATTACGTTCCATCTAAGTTCTTAACCATCTGGAAGCCCCAGTCAACGTTAGGAAAATGGAAATCACCCATTATAACAACCCTATTGTTCCTGCAAGTCTCCCCAGTCCCCCTGCATATTTGTTCCTCTAATTCACATTGTTAATTATAGTGCAACCACTATAACATTACCATCCCCCTCTAACTACTTTGCACCAGTTACGAAACCTCATTGGATATTATCTCAGATATTTCAGGTTTAAATACTGGTGTGATACTCGCCTTAATCAGAACTATTGGTATTTAAACTGTTTCCATTTACATCTCTACATCGCAGTGATTTTCACATCCATGACATCCCTTGTCAACGCACAGTGGAGATATGGAGCTGTAAATGGATGGGAGCTGCACATCCTGTCACTTCCAACATTGGCTGCAAGTTTCCCCACACTGGGCAGTGATCTAACACAGTGTTACCGAACAATGCAACAGCCTGGGTTTATATATGAATGAACCAGTGCGGACTGCACAGCTCCCCACGCTGGACATTTAGCCCAGGATTATAGATCCAGCATTGGTGTGGGCTGCACAGAGTTCCATTCTGGACATTGCTGGGTTGTATTCTGCAGTACGCTCGCCATATCTACACAGTGCTCTATCCTGAACATACAATGGACGGGCTGGTTATGTGAGTTGGATGGCGAATGTGAGAGAACTAAACATCTGGCTATACCTTTATTTTATGTTTTCATTCTCGTGATTGGACCCTTCAAATCCAGGCTCATCCAGTTAGACCCGAACCTCTGGATGACTCATGGTGACTGTTGTTACAGCATATGGGTGTGAAACATGACCAACAAATGGAGCAGAGGCTGCAGAGAGGACAGTCTCCGTAAAATAGAATGAGGGAATCACAATCAGATCAGCCATGGTCTTAGTGAATGGTGGGGCAGGATTGTGTGGACCTCGAATGCAACTTATTCATATATTTGTGTTTCTTCGAAGCAAACTCCCCTTCTCTCCCAGTGTCCCATACTGGTGGGGAGTGAGTCCCCTCCTCCTGTTCCTGCGTAACAGGATCCTCGGGCCTCACTAGCCTCTAGATTTCCCTGTGTCCCAGTTTCGAGCAGTTGAATGACGGCCTCCTGTTCCTGTGTCCCAATCTTGAAAATTTGAATGACCGCCTCCTGTTCTTGTTTCCCAGTCTCGAGCAGTTGAGTGACTCCCTCCTGTTCCTGTGTCCCAGTCTCGAGCAGTTGAATGACTCCCTCCTGTTCTTGTGTCCCAGTCTTCAGCAGCTGAGTAACTCCCTCCTGTTCCTGTGTCCCAGTCACGAGCAGTTGAGTGACTGCCTCCTATTCGAAGTTTTGTGAAAATACGTGTCCTCCTCCTGCTTCAGAGTAACAGGCTCCAATAGCTCTGTGTTCACCCGCTGCTCCTGTGGAATGGAGGTGAGGGACTGAATGGCCTCTTCACATTCTTTACAGCTTTTCTTGACTAAAAGCCTTTCTCCTGTTTCTGTAAAACACCATCAAAATCTGAATGATTTATTTTTGTATTTGACTGTCAGTAATTGAGCAAACCAGCTGAATGACAGAATTCAGAAGCTGAAAAGCCTCCTCCTGTTCCCGTGTTAAACTCTCAAGAGTCAATAGACTCTCAGAGATGTAAAGCCTGGAAAAAGATCCATCGGTCTGGTCATCTCTACCAACCAAATATCCTAAATTAATCTTGTCTCCCTTGCCAGCACTTGGCCCATCTCCCTCTAAACACTTCCCATGCATGTATCCATCCAAATGCCTTTTAAATGGTGTAACTGTGCCTGCCTACACCACCTCTTTTGGCTGTTCAATCCATACACGCAGCAGACTCTGTGTTAAAATGTTGTCCCTCACGTCCCTTTTTAAATCTTTCTCCTCTCACCTTAAGCCTTTATATTCTATATTTGGAATTGTCTATCCTGGGAAAATACATTGACTGTTTACTTTTTCTATGCCCCTCCTGATTCTATAAACTTCTTTAAGGTCCACCCTCAGCCTCAATACTTGATAATACTCCCAGCCTATTCAAACTCTCCCTGTAACTCCAACCCTCCAACACCTGCAACATTCTTTTACATTTCTTCTGCACCGTTTCGAGTTTGACAACATCTTTCCAACAGCAGGTTGACCAGAATTAAAGGCAATATTACAAAAGTGGCCAAACCAATGTCCTGTACAGATGCAACATGTCATGCAAACGCATAGACTCAAAGCATGCACCAATAAAGGAAAGATCAACAAGTGCCTTCTTCACTGCGCTGTGTATCTGTGACGGCACTTTCAAGGAGCGGAGAACCTGCACCACAATGTGCCTCACAGGGCAGCGATCTGGGTTTAATTCCATCCTTGAATGACTGGCTGTGTGGAGTTTGTACATTCTCCCCGTGTCTGTGTAAGTTTCCTCCGGATGCTACGTTTCCCTCCGACAGTATAACAATATACAGATAAGGGTCGGTTGGCCATCCTAAATTGTGCATAGTACCCCTCGATGTGAGGGCAAGATGCATTAGCCATGGGAAATGCAGGCTGAGAGAGATAGGGTCGGGGTTTGTCCAGTGGGATACTGTTTAGAGGGACGGTGTGGCCTTGATGGGCCGAAAATCCTGTTTCCTAACTGTAGGGATTCTATAATTTCTATGGAGTTCTCCTTGATTGGCAACTTTCGACAGGACCCGACCTATATGTCTTGCCTTGATTTGTCT